>NC_057809.1:475258627-475369672 GCF_018294505.1 Triticum aestivum | reverse complement strand
GCGGAGGGGGGAAAAGAGAGAGGGTGGCCGGCCCCCTCTCCTTGTCCTATTCGGACCAAGGGAGGGGAGGGGCGCGCGGCCCACTTTGGGCAGCCCCTTCTCTTTTCCACTAAGGCCCACTATGGCCCATATAGCTCCCGGGGGGTTCCGGTAACCTCCCGGTACTCCGGTAAAATCCCGATTTCACTCGGAACACTTCCGATATCCAAACATAGGCTTCCAATATATCAATCTTTATGTCTCGACCATTTCGAGACTCCTCGTCATGTCCGTGATCACATCCGGGACTCCGAACAAACTTCGGTACATCAAAATGCATAAACTCATAATATAACTGTCATCGTAACCTTAAGCATGCGGACCCTACGGGTTCGAGAATAATGTAGACATGACCGAGACACGTCTCCGGTCAATAACCAATAGCGGAACCTGGATGCTCATATTGGCTCCTACATATTCTACGAAGATCTTTATCGGTCAGATCGCATAACAACATACGTTGTTCCCTTTGTCATCGGTATGTTACTTGCCCGAGATTCGATCGTCGGTATTCCAATACCTAGTTCAATCTCGTTACCGGCAAGTCTCTTTACTCGTTCTGTAATACATCATCCCGCAACTAACTCATTAGTTGCAATGCTTGCAAGGCTTAAGTGATGTGCATTACCGAGAGGGCCCAGAGATACCTCTCCGACAATCGGAGTGCCAAATCCTAATCTCGAAATACGCCAACCCAACATGTACCTTTGGAGACACCTGTAGAGCTCCTTTATAATCACCCAGTTAAGTTGTGACGTTTGGTAGCACACAAAGTGTTCCTCCGGCAAACGGGAGTTGCATAATCTCATAGTCATAGGAACATGTATAAGTCATGAAGAAAGCAATAGCAACATACTAAACGATCGGGTGCTAAGCTAATGGAATGGGTCATGTCAATCAGATCATTCACCTAATGATGTGATCCCGTTAATCAAATAACAAATCATTGTTCATGGTTAGGAAACATAACCATCTTTGATTAACGAGCTAGTCAAGTAGAGGCATACTAGTGACACTTTGTTTGTCTATGTATTCACACATGTATTATGTTTCCGGTTAATACAATTCTAGCATGAATAATAAACATTTATCATGATATAAGGAAATAAATAATAACTTTATTATTGCCTCTAGGGCATATTTCCTTCACCCTCGACCCGGCCTCTCAAGAGGATCCGAACATATCTGTGGAGCTAATTGATGGAGTGTTCCATATTGGCCATTACGTCTGATTACCCAGGGCTAATTCCAGCCTCCCAGGTAACTAAGATTGAAGTCCCAGTACCCCGAATAGGTGTCCGCCCTCTCGTGTTTTCAGTTTCCTAATTACAACCGAACTTTGTAGGGGAGGTTTCTGAGGCGGAAGGTCGAACCTGCGGCGACGAGCCAACGAGGGGCGACAAGGCCCCGTGGGTAGAAAAGAAGAGCAGTCCGGACCAAGGCATCAGCGCAAAGGTATGGCGCCCCTCCTATCCTAGGTGTTATACCTTTGAGGCACATTTGACACTTGTGCTTTCTTTAGGACGAAGAGACCTTGCCGGACTATATCCGGAGAGGCTGCCAATCGCGCCTCCACCAGCCAGGCTCCAAAGCCTGGTTCGGAGGTGGAGGCGAACGCAAGGCGCGTGCCAGACGCTCCTCCGACGGAGGATGCGGACGGGTTGTCGGCCACCAACTCTGAGGTGGAGAGTGCCATGAACCACAGGCGTCGCCGAACAATTCTTCGCGACGCCTGTTTCTCCCAAGGGGCGTTAGATGCCTTCAATTTGGGAGATGCGTACCTCCGTGCCACTCAAAATGGTCTAGCCAGAGCCACGGAGCTATATGTAAAAGACATACGGGTAAGAAAATTTTGGTAATTATATATAGACCAGTAGCCCCCGAGACTTGAAATAGTTAGAATAACTGATTTAAGGATCATTTGTTATGCAGGTTCTTATAGAAAAGAATTCCCTACTGTCCAAGGAGCTGGAAGAGTGCAAAGCCCAACTTGAGGCCGCACTGGCCGCGGCAGGGGAACCCAAGGAGACCCCTCTGGTAATATACGCTTTGAAAGGTAAGTATTTCACGAAGCGCAACATGGGTGCGAATCTGACAAATGAAATTGCAGATGGCGCCGGAGTGAATCCAGAAAGGCAACACCTCCTACGCCAGCTAAAGGCTGGTGAGAAGGTGCTGACAAAGGTGAGACGGGAGAAGAACGATCTCCAGGATGCCAACACCAAGCTGGGCGTCGAGCTGAAAGATGTTCGTGCCCAGCTGTCAGACTCTGTGAAGGAGAATCAGCGGCTTCGGCGTGGCATATTTAGTAAGTGCTTGAACGAACCTTTAAAAGAAAGTTCAGCGGGGAAGTCGACTAACAGAGCAATGTCTGTAGGTGTGCTAACAGGTCGTCCTGCAGAGGAGATGCCCGGTTCTACGGGTGACCTTCTTCCCGAGCTCTCGCAACTGCTCGATCAAGTTCGGCAGGCGATGCAAGGCGTCGCCCAGGCCCTATGGCCATCCATCTCCATGCCCGAAGGTCTTGGAGAGCTTGCGGAGAAGCTAAAGGGAGCACGGTGGTGCTTCCGATTGTGGAAGATATCGGCCTGCCGTCAAGGCGCTAGGGAGGCCTGGGCCATGGTGAAGACGCGGTACTCAAAGGCTGACCCCCAACCACATGGCCGAGGTCGGTCCTATAGGGCCCAATGGGAAGGAGATCCCTGTAAGCTTAGTATACAGCCAAGTAGAGTTGGCCGCAAAGTATTCCCAGCAGGACTGTAAATTAGACAACCTGTTAGATGGTATTGAAGAGGAATTCAATCAGTCAAAATGACTATGTAATTTAATTGACATTTATAATGCCTTCTAGCCGGATTGTAGATCATTTGTCATGGCCGACCTTTTCGCTTTAGCCTCGGGACCTGACGGTCCGGAGTGTGTCTGAATTCCCGTGTGGTTATATAAGAACAGGGGAATGCATGGAGACCAGGCGTAGGGGTCATTAGTGCGTGAACAGACAAGTGCCCGACTAGTTATGTTATATTACATGGTTAGTAAGAAACATCTTCCAGGGAGAATAGTTCCGTTAGGGGTTCCTTTCCCTGGGAGGCATGCCCTAAAGTGCATTTCCATGCCGCGAAAAGAAACGCAGGAAAAACATCTGGGGGCATGTAGATAAATAAAAAAAGATCATCTTTAGTTCACCGACCGAATATTCCCTTAAGAATGCTAGCTTTCGGCTTCACCCAGTCTGAGGTACACGTCCGGCTGACCCGGCAGTAACAATCGCAGAGGTGCTCCCTTTACCGCCTAGCCAAACAATCGGGAACGTAGGGGTAAGCACAGGAGCCAGGCAACCCAGCTTGGCCAAAACTTAAGTCATATCGATGCATATAATTGTGAATAAAAGGTACATGCGGAAGTTTGACACATGTGTTGGGCATGAAGACCGTATAAATAAGCTTCTGTTTAAAGAAGCCCCCAGGTTTACTGAGCGCGGATAGCGCGTCACTTTATGAGCCTTTCAAGGCTATAAGGGAGAGAGAGAGAGAAGGAGAGAAATGTAAGACAGAAAGTATATAAAAATGGACAGAGTAAGGAGACGAACACAGGATCCGGCGCTAGGCATAGAATCTTCGGAGACGGGCTGCGTTCCATGGATTTGGCTCGAGTCGGTTATCCGATGCATTTCGCAGGCAGTACGCTCCACCAGTCAGGACTTGGTCAATTATGAAGGGACCTTCCCACTTGGGCTTGAGTTTGTCCTTTTTCTTGTCCGGCAGGCGTAGAACTAATTTGCCAACATTGTAATTTTTGGCCCGTACTTCTCTGCTTTGGTATCTTCGAGCCTGCTGTTGATAAAATGCGGAACGGGCTTTTTCCACGTCATGCTCCTCCTCTAATGTGTCCAAACTGTCCTGCCAATCGAGCTCGGCTTCTCTTTCTTCGTACATGCGCACTCGAGGTGAGTCATGAATTATGTCGCAAGGCAAAATTGCCTCTGCGCCGTACACCATAAAGAATGGTGTGTATCCGGTGGTGCGATTTGGCGTGGTCCGCAGCCCCCAGAGTACGGAGTCGAGCTCTTCTACCCAGTGCGTGTTAGATTCCTTGAGGGACCACACTAATCTGGGTTTAATGCCGCTCATGATAAGACCATTTGCGCGTTCGACCTGGCCGTTAGTTTGTGGGTGATAGACGGAAGCATAATCGAGCTTGATGCCCATGTTTTTGCACCAGAGTTTTACCTCGTCGGCCGTAAAGTTTGTGCCATTATTAGTGATGATACTGTGGGGGATGCCGTAACGGTGTACAACCCCGGATATAAAGTCTATCACAGGTCCGGATTCGGCCGTCTTAACAGGCTTGGCTTCTATCCATTTGGTGAACTTATCCACCAATGTCAGTGTCAAAACCGGCGGATCTCGGGTAGGGGGTCCCGAACTGTGCGTCTAGGCCGGATGGTAACAGGAGGCAAGGGACACGAAGTTTTACCCAGGTTCGGGCCCTCTCGATTGTCGGTGTACTAGAATAGGGGTACCCTAGTACCCCGAACTTGTGCACGGGCAGTTGCAGCACCCCGCGGCAAAGGCTTGCCGGGCGAACGCCAAGATCCCCCAAGGTTCCCTTGGAGCCATCCAAGAACAAAGTATTTAAGCTAAGGAGACAAGACCCCGGCAAGAGGAGCTTGCCGGGAAGGCCAACCAAGGCGCTCCAAGGAACTTGCCGCGACGCGCCACACGCTCAGGCAAGGCAACAAGGCCCCGGAAAGAGGAGCTTGCCGGGAAGACTAAATAAGGTACCCCGAGGCCCGGTGAGCGACGAGCTTCTGGACCCGGCGAGATAACAACAGCGGCAAGGCGCTTGCCGCGGCAGGCAGCCACTCTGCGCCCATGCTCCAGCGCATCCACCAACGTGTCGCTCTGGGGGCCTCTCCGGGCGCGCGTGGCGGGAGGCTGTGCAGCCAGCGGTGCGCAGTGGCATGCGAAGCTGACAAGATCGCCATCATGGCGAACGCTGGCGCCCCTAACGGTCCTTTTCTGCACTGTTCGGGCGACTCAGACGGGCATTTAATGCCCTTGTCCCCTGCCGTCAGGGTTAGGTAGGGTGTACTGTACAAGCAACTGTATCAACTACCTTGCTTTTTACGTTTTTACCCTCCTCTGCGTTGCCACCTGTCGGTGACCCCTTTAGCGTATAAAAGGAGGCCCATGCGCAATGTAGAGGGGGTTCAGAGGTTCGGGAGTTTTGCTTCGATTCATTCGTAGCCCAGAAAACATCACACTCTCTCACTCGAGAGCAAGAACACCAGATAATACAACCAGACAAGTAGCAGTAGGAGTGTTATCTCTCCGGAGAGCTCCGAAGCTGGGTAAACTGCTCGTGTGCCTCGCCTCGATCTGCTCTTCGTGCGACCTCCGCCCCCCGCCGAACCGAAAGGGGCCCGGTCCGCCGGCCCCATAGGTGTTCGTGGATCAGTTTTCCCCGACATCTTTGGCGCGCCAGGTAGGGGGTGTTGAGATTGTGTGAACCAGATCCGGCGTTCACACGAGCTAGATCTTTATTCCCTTCATCCACATGCCACCGAAGAAGAAGACTTCGGCGGCAGCCGCTCCATCCACGTCACTTCCGCCACCGTTGGAGCAAACGAGTGGTGGGATGGACGCCAGCGGAAGAAAGGACGTCGACGAGGAAGCTCATGATGCCGCCAGGTCCAAGAACAAGGCTGCACAAACCTCGGCGACTGTACATGTTCCACGCCACTCTCAGGAGGCGCAAGATCAATAGCGTCATGGCACTAGCAGTGCCATACGCATGATAGCCCAAGACCAAGCTGGTGGATCTCGGGGCGCTCAAGACCAGCATGCACGCCAGCGTGCTGGCACGAGCGGGGCACAGTCGCCTCGACGGGATACTGCTCCTTCTAACATAGTTAGAAGTTCGAGCACGTCCCGCTCCTCGCGCCGTCCGCCACTGCTACCCACCACTCCAGCAGAAGCTTTGGCACGAGCTCAACTTCTCCTAGATTACCCTTCGACGTCGGACAAGATCGACGAATGGAGAGCCACCATTCAGAGTCTCATCGGCTACGCCAACGGCGACACTCCACGGCGGCCGAGCGCGTCGCCGCCGCGGCAGGGCCGCCGGACGCGAGCCGGTGGCGACGAAACGGGCGGAGGTGCAACTACCATGCAATCACCGCCCCGAAGGCCAAGATCGCCGACTCGTCGGATCCACCTCAACAGCGACTCCACTGCATCGTCGGATCCACGAGCTCGTCGCGATCAGCGCTAAGTTCTTCATGATCGACAACAAGAAGACGCTCGAACCCGCATCGAGCGCCGAAGAGAAGCGCGACGTCAATCCGACAAGCGCGCTGGGCCCTCTGTTGACATGCATGCGCCAGGGGAACCAGGCGATCTGCCGTACGCGGTAGGTTGTCCTGCGTTCACTCGTGAGCTGCGGCAAGTCCAGTGGCCCAGCACAAAGAACTTCAAGCCAGACGTACCAGAGAAGTACGACGGCAAGACGCATCCGTCAGAATTCCTCAGCATCTACACCATCGCGGTGCAGGCTGCTGGGGGACGGGATGACAAGATCCTTGCCAACTACTTCCCGCTGGTGCTCAACCCCAACGTCAGATCCTGGCTCATGCACTTGCCGGACAACTCCATATCCTCTTGGGCTGATCTGTGCCATCAGTTTGTCGGCGCCTTTACAGGCGGACACAAGCCTCATGGCCAGGAGAGTGATCTTCATCTTCTCGCCCAGAAGGAAGGAGAGCCCCTGCGCAAGTACATTCAGAGATTCAGTAGTGTGCAGCACAACATCCCAGACGTCCACCCTGCCGCGGTGATCAGCGCGTTCCATTAGAACGTGCGGAACCGCAGGATGCGGGAGGAAATGGCGATTTGCAAGATCAGGGACGTCAGTGAGTTATATGCACTGGCCGACAAGTGTGCGCGTGCTGAGGAAGGGAGGAGACTCCCCGGAGAAAATATAGGAGCGGGAGGATCTGACAGTGAAGATGCTGCCCCGACAAGGAAAAACCGGCGGCGGAACAACAGAAGGAGGAAAGGCAAAGAAGTGCTAGTTGTTGAGCAGTCCGGCAACAGTGGTAGCGCCAAGGAAGCCAAAGCTGGTGACTCCGGCAAGGAGGTTGCCGCGGAGGTGGCGGTCACCGACAAGCAGGACGGCACCAACAAGCAGTATTGCAAGATTCACCGCACCAAGGGCCATGATCTTCAGAACTGTAAGAGGGTCGAGCAGCTTGTTGAGCAACAGAAAGATGAATACGAGCGGCGCGACAAAGAGAAGGCCCAGGAAGGAGCTGGTGGGTCCGGCAAGAAACGTCCCGGCCGAGGAGGACGTCGCGGCAAGGCCAAGCAGCGGCAAGGAGACAGACCTCCCCGTGGCCGCGACAAGGATGAAGATGATAACGAAGACGAAGATATGGATGATGAGGAGACTGATGAGCAGGAGTTCCAGAAAGCCACAGAGGTCCTGTGCGTTGATGGTGGTGCTTCTCTGCATGCCTCGCACCGCCAGCTCAAGCAGTGGGTGCGGGAAGTTAATGCAGCAGAACCACCCGTCGAGTCACGCAAGCCTCTGAAATGGTCTGGCACGCCTATCATCTTTGATATTGAGGACCACCCGGATCGCATAACTGCGGTCGGGTGCTTGCCGATGTTGGTTTCACCAACAATCCGCAACCTCAAGGTCACTAAGATGCTAGTTGACGGCGGGGCCGGCTTGAACCTGATCTCCTCCGCGGTGCTTCAGAAACTCCAGATTCCTGACAGCGAGCTCGAAGAGACCGGCACATTTCAAGGAATTAACCCGGGAAGGAGCAAGCCAAAGGGAAAGATCACGTTGCCGGTAACATTTGGCAGCGAGCTGAACTTCAGGACCGAGAGGGTCACGTTTGACATTGCCGACTTTCCATTGCCTTACAATGGAATCCTTGGCCGACTGGCACTCGCCAAGTTCATGGCAGCCTCTCACTATGCGTACAACGTACTGAAAATGCCAGGCCCAATAAGTGTCATCTCTGTCCCTGGCGACAAGAAGGATGCTCTTATCTGTGCCGACAAGATCTACCGGGAAGCCGCAGCCGCAGCAGAACGCAAGATACTTGCCGCTGAAGCTCCCGGGGGGAAGAAGAAGACCAAGTCCGACAAGAGCTCTGATGCCCACTCCGGCAAGCGCACCTCTTCGGAGTGCTGCGCTACCGTCGAGGACGCACCGTCGAGCTCCACCGGCAAGCGAAAGAAGGCAATGGCAGCTCCACCTGAGACCAAGAAGGTGTCCGCCAAGGAGGATGGCGCTGGTGGTACCTTCACCATCAGCGCCACTCTTGACCCCAAATAGGAAAGCGCGCTCGTTGCTTTCCTGCGGGCGAATGTCGACGTGTTTGCGTGGCAACCGTCTGATATCCCCGGTGTTCCCAAGAAAGTGATTGAGCACCACCTTGCCGTCTGTCCTCATGCGCGGCCCGTCAAGCAGAGAGTCAGGAAGCAGGCAGTAGAGCGCCAAGAATTCATTGCAGAAGAAATCAAGAAGTTGGAAGCAGCAGGCCTTGTCAGAGGAGTACTCCATCCCACATGGTTGGCCAATCCTGTTGTTGTGCGCAAAGCTAACGGGAAATGGAGACTTTGTATTGACTTCACTGATGTTAATAAAGCTTGTCCCAAAGACCCATTTCCCTTGCCGCGTATTGACCAGATTGTTGACTCCACAGCCGGATGTGATTTGCTTTCATTTCTTGATGCATACTTAGGGTACCATCAGATCTTCATGGCAGAAGAAGATGAAGAGAAAACCGCATTTATCACCCCGTGTGGCACGTACTACTTCGTACGGATGCCTTTCGGTTTGAAGAATGCTGGTTCAACATTCGCAAGGGTAGTCCACCATGCTTTTGAGCCACAAATACACAGAAATGTGGAAGCTTACATGGATGACATAGTGGTCAAGAGCAAGAACAAGGCGACCCTGATTCAAGATTTAGACGAAACATTTGCAAACCTGCGCAAGATCAACCTCAAGCTTAACCCCGAGAAGTGCGTGTTTGGAGTCCCTTCCGGCAAGCTTCTCGGGTTCTTCGTGTCTCAGCGGGGAATTGAAGCTAATCCCGACAAGATCAAAGCCATTGAGCAGATCGATGCACCAAAGCGCATCAAGGATGTACGAAGGCTTGCTGGTTGCGTAGCTGCTCTCAGCAGGTTTATCTCCAGATCTGCTGAGCGCGCCCTTCCATTTTTCAAAATTTTGAAATAGGCAGGTCCGATAAAATGGACTCCGAAAGCGGAGGCTGCGCTGCAGGACTTGAAGAGATACCTGTCCTCCACTCCAACACTTGTCGCACCTAAGCCGCAAGAGAAGTTGCTGTTGTATATAGCAGCAACCAATCAAGTGGTTAGTGTTGCGTTAGTGGCGGAGAGGGAGGCGGATGATGAGCCAGCAACCACGGCAGATCCATCCAGCGACAAGCAGGGGGCTTCGCCGACAAGCTATGGTCCCGACAAACATGGGTTTGCGCAGGAACATGATAAGATGCCAAGGAGAATGGTGCAGCGCCCAGTTTACTTTGTCAGTTCTCTTCTGCAGGGGGCTAGATCAAGGTACTCTGGTGTGCAGAAGTTGCTTTTCGGCCTCCTCATGGCCTCGAGAAAGCTGCGCCATTACTTCCAAGCACATGAGATCACAGTCGTCACTCGCTTTCCGCTGAAGAGGATACTGCAAAATCCAGAAGCAACGGGCAGGATTGTCGAGTGGGCGCTGGAACTGTCAAGCTTTGGCCTCAAGTTTGAGAGCACCTCAACTATCCAAAGCAGAGCATTGACAGAGTTCATAGCAGAATGGACGCCAACCCCAGATGAAGAAATTCCAGAAACAAGCATCCCCTTCAAAGAGGCAAGCAAAGAGTGGCTGATGTACTTTGATGGTGCCTTCTCGCTGCAAGGCGCCGGTGCAGGCGTGCTGCTTGTCGCACCCACCGGAGAGCACCTCAAGTACGTAGTCCAGATGCACTTTCCCAAAGAGCAAGCAACCAACAATACTGCAGAGTATGAAGGATTGCTTGCCGGTCTCAGAATCGCAGCAGACCTTGGGATCAAGAAGCTCATTGTCAGGGGTGACTCACAGCTTGTCGTCCGACAAGTGAACAAGAACTACCAGAGTCCGTTGATGGAAGCGTATGTTGATGAAGTGAGGAAGCTAGAAGAGCACTTGGACGGCCTATAAATGGAGCATATCCCAAGAGCTCAGAATGATATTGCTGATGGCCTGTCAAAGTGCACCGCACTAAAGTTACCTGTGGAACCAGGGATCTTTGTGCTTAAGTTGACTCAACCATCCGTAACGCCCTCAACTGGACAAAGCAAGAAGAGGAAGTTGGTTTCCGGCGACTACTTTCCGGCAGAGCTCCCCGAAGCCGCCGCCAAGAAAGTCCCCAAGATCAACACCGAGGATGCTGAGGGGCAGTCTGCTCTGGCAAGCCTTATGGTTTGTTCCGTTGAAGCAGACGCTCCCGACAAGTTTTGCTCCGGCAAGCTTGCCGGGGAACATCAAGCTCCGGCAGGACCACAAGTCCTTGCCGTGGAAGCGGATGTTCCCACAGCAGCAGATGCGCCTTTAGTCCTTGTTGTCGAGCCACAAGCTCCAGCATGGGCACAGCAGATTGTCCACTTCCTTTAGACAGGAGAACTTCCCGAAGAACAAGAAGAAGCGGAAAGAGTAGCCCGGCAGTCAAGTATGTACCAGTTTGTCGATAGCATACTGTACAGAAGAAGACTCAACGGTGTGAAATTGAAGTGTATTCGCCGGGAAGATGGACAAAAGCTATTGGCGGAGATACATGGAGGCATATGTGGCCACCACATTGGCGCAAGAGCACTTGCCCGCAAAGCTTTCCGGCAAGGTTTCTTTTGGCCGACAACCCTCCAGGATGCAACTGCACAAGTAACCGAGTGTGAAGCGTGCCAGTTCCACTCCAAACAAATACACCAGCCATCTCAAGCTCTCCAGACAATCCGTTTATCCTGGCCATTTTCGGTCTGGGGGCTCGATATCCTTGTCCCTTTCCCCCGAGCTGTCGGGGGCTTTGAGTACTTGTATGTCGCAATCGACAAGTTCACAAAGTGGCCGGAAGTGCAGCCAGTGAGGAAGGTGACAGCACAGTCAGCAGTCAAGTTCTTCAGGTCAATTGTTTGCCGTTTCGGGGTCCCTAACAGGATCATCACCGACAACGGCACGCAATTCACGAGCCGCACCTTCATGCAGTACGTCCAAGACCTTGGCGCCAAGGTCTGCTTCGCTTCTGTTGCTCATCCAAGAAGCAACGGTCAAGCAGAGAGGGAAAATGCTGAAGTGCTGCGCGGGCTCAAGACTAGAACTTTCGACAGGCTGCACAGGTGCGGAAGGAACTGGATCGAGGAGCTGCCAGTGGTTCTTTGGTCGATCAGAACGACGCCAAATCGAGCCACTGGCCAGACACCTTTCGCTCTAGTCTATAGAGCAGAGGCAGTTCTCCCCACGGAACTCGTATACGGATCACCTCGAGTGCTCGCTTATGATGAGCTTGAGCAAGAACAGCTGCGGCAAGACGACGCGCTGCTCCTTGAGGAAGATCGTCTTCAGGCTGCTGTACGAGCTGCTCGATACCAGCAAGCTTTGCGCCGCTATCATAGCCGCAAAGTTAAAGCCAAAAGCTTCGAGGAAGGCGACCTTGTTCTTCGGCGCGTTCAGTCCACCAAGAATTCCAACAAGTTGACGCCGAAGTGGGAAGGCCCTTATCGGGTGAGACGAGTCACAAGGCCTGGTGCTGTCCGCCTTGAGACCGAAGATGGCATTCCGGTGAGCAACTCCTGGAACATAGAACATCTTCGTAAGTTTTTCCCATAAGGCGCGGTTGCCGGAACCCATTCCGGCAACCACCTTTTATACAAGTCTTGCCGCTGTTGCATGTAGTCCTTTGTACAAAGCCGGGCACAGATCCCGTGCATAAGTAAAACCCCATGTGCTCCGCACAGCTTGTCCATTTCATGCGTTAGTTCCTTTCTTGCATGCGATTATCTGACACTTTGTGCAGCACCTACATCCGGTAAGCAATAACGAGCCGAAGAGCTCCATATTATTATTTTCTCTTCTTTCTTTTTCTTTTAAAGGAAAAGAAGGTTCTCTCGCACACAAGTTTGCCGGGGGGAAGGAGAAGATTGTGGTATGGGCCAGGCGTCGTTCAAGCGAAGACTTGCCTTACCGGGAAGCAAATGACAAAAAAGCTAAGTTGCCAAAG
This sequence comes from Triticum aestivum, assembly GCF_018294505.1. Lineage (NCBI taxonomy): Eukaryota > Viridiplantae > Streptophyta > Magnoliopsida > Poales > Poaceae > Triticum > Triticum aestivum. The sequence goes on along the minus strand of NC_057809.1, from coordinate 475,357,356 downwards.
TTTGAGCAATCACTTTTTAAAAATTTTGAGTTATCTTCCTCGAACGACCCTGCTTTGTATGGAAAACCTGTGCACGGAGGAACCAACTCATGGCTAGTTGCGCCCTTACTTTGTTTCGAGTCCGCTCAACAGCTTAAGCGTGCTGCATCTAGTCGCGACAAGGTTTCTTGTCGGAAGCAGCGCCGCCAGCAGGCTGCTGAAGTTCCGCACTCAGCGCTCGTGGCTCGGGCGCGTGCGCCAACAAGTTCCCTAGAAGCGTAGGGTAATAAGATACAAAGGAAGGAATCTAGTAAAGGAAATAACATAGCAACTGATAGACAGAAATAAAGTTATATTACAAAGATAACTTGTCGCAGCTCTAACAAACTGTTTTCATAACATGATCAGCAGCGACAAGGGAAAAGAAGGAATGGGCGGCCTAATCTACGCGTCCGCCCTCGACTCTCTTCATCTCGCTCACCTTGTCCACAATGGGTGCGACAAGGGCCTTGAGTGCATCCAGATCGGCGTCAGGCGGCAAGGACCTGAGGACGTTGGTGAAGCTGAGGCCTGGGTTGCGGAAGGCCACCTTCATCAGCACCTTCTGGAGAACCCCGGTGCAGATTTTGCGCGACTCGTCGGCCAGCTGCTTCGGGATCCTCTCCCGGAGCCGCTGGAGTGCCGTCGCCACGCCCTTGAAGAACAGGCTGAGCTTGGCGCTGGGTTGAAGACTCTCGTCGGAAGGATACCCAAAGTCCTCCATCTCCAGCTGCGCCAGCTCCTCGTTGATGACTGCGGCAGTGTTCACCAGACCCTCGGTCCAGTGCTCCACTGTGTCTCTGAACGAGTTCTGGGTAACTTCAATGCTCTCCAGCAGCGCCGCGTCAGCCTTGACCCTCTCCGACAAGGTCTTCTCCCGCTCCTTGGCGGCCTCCAGCGTTTGCGTCAGCGTGGCCAGCTTCAGCTCCAGGTCTGCTTTGGAATCCTTGGCGACGCTGAGCTCCTTGCCCCTCTCAGCAAGAAGGCCTTGCAGCTCACCGTGGGCGGCAGCATCCTTCTCACGCTCACGCTTGAGCGCGGCAAGCTCCTCGCCGCTCTTCCCAATATCGGCCTCCAGCTGTGCCACCTTCTCCTCTAGCTCTTTCTTGGCGGCCTCTGCAGTTGCCGCGGCGTCCTTTGCCTTCTTGAGCGCCCCGCCAAGTGCTCGCTCACGCTCGGCGAGCTCTTCCTCATAGCTGTGGAGGTTGGCCTTCCGCTGCACTAGTTCACCTTCCCGCGCGGACTGCTTCTCGGTAGCCAGCCTTTGTTCCTCCTCAGCCTCGGCCCTCTCGAGAAGAAAGGCCGTGCACTCCTCGTCGACTCGCTCCCGCTCCTGCGCCAGGGACCGGAGAGCTTCTTGATTTTGGCCCCGGAGCTCCTCCGCGCGCTTTTCCATGTCAACTCCCGCCTTCGCGACAAGCGCTTCCCGGGAAGCCAGCTTGGCTTGCCGGGTGCGGTAGAGTGACAGCAGCTTCCGCAGCAGCTGCTCCTCCTCAGGCTCGCCGCTGCTGCTGCCGGGCGCGTCAACCAATGACAGTCCAGCAGAGGTGAGCACCTCCCCGTCAAAAGTCTCCCCCTCGACCGGCGCCCTGGAGCTCGACGCCCAGGGTAGCTTGATGAAGATATTGTCACCGGCCTTCAAGTAGGCACCGGGCTGGGGCTCCTCGGAGCCTGGCTCCGCAGAAGCGGCAGAGGGTTCGGCGGTCGGCGCAGTGCCCGGCGCTCCTGCGGCATCAGGGTCGTCAGTGCGATCACCCGACCCCTCGCCGGCTTCCGCAGCAGCAGCCCCGGCGGCCTCCTCACCGGCGGTCTCATCAGCACCGGCACCTTCCTCGCCGGCGCCCTCTGTCTCCATTGGCTCAGCCGTAGATGGGTCTGAAGAACGAAGAAGGAAGGAAAATCAATCAAAAATCCAAGAAAGGAAAAACGGAAGAAGCAGAACCCAAGGGAAAGTTTCTGGGCAAGTGGATTACCTGCGCCAAGATCTTCAGTTGCGGCCTCGGTCGCCGCAGGATCAGCAGTGACGTCCCTTGCCGGAGAGTCCCCCCTTGCCGGAGAGCACTCCCTTGCCGGGGACTCCTCCCTTGGCGGCGCAGTCGAAGCAGGTGGCACTTTGGGACCAGCCTCCGGGCGCTCCTGAGGAGGCTGCTCTGCTCCTGCACAAGTCAACAAGCAAGATATCAACAAAGGAAAAAGCACTCAAGCGCGCCCGGCAGCAGAAGGCTAAACTATGAACTTACGCTGGGGGCTGTGCTGGAGGCTGCTCTGAGGGGTGATTGCCGGGTCCGTCAAGGTGGTCTCGGGCCCACCTCCTGCTGACACGATGGGGTCATCCTCGATGACGATCACCGCGGCCTTGGCCCTCTTCGCCGCTCTCTGGGCCAGTGTTCTGAAAAGAAAGGAGTCCAGATTGGAGCAAGTCAGATACAAGATATAAACAACAAGATTGAAGGATTATAAGAGCACCAAAGAAACTCACTCTTCTTCCTCCTCGTCGGAGCTGAGCGCGGAAAGATCGAAGTCCGGCCCTCCTCCGGTGCGGCGAGGTGGAGGAGTAGGATCCCTTGCCCGCTTGGCGGGGGCAGTGGCAGTAGCCCGGGAAGATCCCGCTCCAGTTGCCGCTGTTGCGTGAGGCGCTCCCATGGCAACATTGCTTTCCGCGGTAGAGCGTGTCGCGCGGCTCGGTGGCTGTGGAGCCGGCTGCCGCCCCGCTGCGTCCCCGGCCCTGCGAAGGCGCCTCCTTGGCGGGGCCGGGGGCTCCGCCTGCGGCAAGTTCTCTGAAGGCTCAGCCTCCTCCTCGCCGGCCTCGCTCGGCTCGGCTTCGGAACCGGCAGGCTCCTCCTCGCCCATGAACTCCGCGCGTTCGGCAAGGTTTGCCGCCTCTGCAGCCTCCGCCTCCTCCACAGTAAACCCAAACACACCCGCAGCAGCTGCGGCCGCAACCTCTTCCTCCCTAGTAGTGATGAGCTACAGCTCCTCGTCGGTGGTGTCATGGGTGAGGCTCTTCTGCTCGTCAGCGCGGACCGGCACTTCCTCCAAGGTGTCGAAGAATGCTCGCACAACGTCATCCGCAGGCTCTTGCCAAGTTGGGACGATGCCGTGTGAATCACACAACGGCATCATGGCGCGGATCCGGTCAAGCGAAGAGTTATTGCACAAAGACTACGCCCCTCGGCAGTGTGAATGGGTGCTGGGGGTCGCGTTTGAATAATTCCAAGAGCATTGCATCCAACTCCAAGACGGTGAAGTTGTAGTTGAGGCCCGCTGCAGCCTCATGATGTCCACCGAATTCTTGAATTCCCAGGCGGGCCTCCCCCTCTCCTGCAGGGGGGCAATGCGGCGGCGGAGGAAATCTGCCCCGACAGCACCTACGGTGAGCCCGGCAAGCCTGAGGCGAAGAATCCTAGTGATGGCGATCTTCAGCCTCTCGTCTTCCGGAGCCACATTGCTCCAGTCATTGCCGCGCACTATTGGAGTTTGGCGCACGGCGGTGAAGGGCTGTGGATTCTCCTCAACGATCCAGCACCACTCCGCTCTCCACTCCTCCCACTTGCTGTGGAGCTCACCCTCCAAGTATGCCTCTTTCTTGCCGACTCTCGAGACCCAGGCAATCCCTCTGGCAAGCGGCTCTCCTCTCTCTACCCGAGGTATGAAGAAGTGGCGAAAAAGGGCAACACTAGGGTGGACTCCGACAAAGTTTTCGCACAAGTGTGCGAAAACTGCCATGGTCAGGACAGCATTGGGGGTGAAGTCAAGGAGGTGGAAGCCATATGTGTTCATAATATCACAGAAGAACTCCGAGAAGGGCGGGCAGAGCCCGTAATAGAAGAATAGCGGGAAGAACGGGTACCTATTTGGAGCCAACTCCGAGGCAGTGGCTGGGAGTACCCTCGTGAGCGGATGCGCACGCGTCTCCGTCGCCCAAAAGAGGTAGAAGTACTCCCTCAGTTCCTGCACGCCGAGCTGGGGGTGAAGATCGCCTGCTCCTTCCGCAGCGCCGCGAGCCACTGCGCCTCGGCCGACTTCACACCCTTTCCCTTGTCGGCTTTCGGGGCCATGGCGGAGGTGGTGGGGAAGGTCGACGGCGTGGTGATGCTGATGGCAATGGGGGGGCGGAGCGCTGCTCTCTCGGCTACGAGAAGAAGGGGGGAGCGACGGAGTTTGTGAAGAAGGAGTAGCAGCAACCAGCGAGGGGGAACGAACTGCCTCTGTTTCCTCTGCTTATAAAGAGGGACGGGGCGGACGTTTCGGCCTTCCAAATAAACAACCACCCACGATCTCTCCCACGATGCCGCATTCAACGCATGCTATTATGGGAGAGCGCGGTGGATACGGAGAAAGATTTGGCATGGCCCAGCCCGTGTGTGCCCATGCCCTGTCTTGGGCCTGGCCCAACAGCGCTCGGCACCGTGTCTGGCCCAGGCCCGGGGGCTCCTGTCGGTGTACTAGAATAGGGGTACCCTAGTACCCCGAACTTGTGCACGGGCAGTTGCAGCACCCCACGGCAAAGGCTTGCCGGGCGAACGCCAAGATCCCCGAAGGTTCCCTTGGAGCCATCCAAGAACAAAGTATTTAAGCTAAAGAGACAAGACCCCGGCAAGAGGAGCTTGCCGGGAAGGCCAACCAAGGCGCTCCAAGGAACTTGCCGCGACGCGCCACACGCTCCGGCAAGGCAACAAGGCCCCGGCAAGGCAACAAGGCCCCGGCAAGAGGAGCTTGCCGGGAAGACTAAATAAGGTACCCCGAGGCCCGGTGAGCAACGAGCTTCTGGACCCGGCGAGATAACAACAGCGGCAAGGCGCTTGCCGCGGCAGGCGGCCACTCCGCGCCCACGCTCCAGCGCATCCACCAACGTGTCGCTCTGGGGGCCTCTCCGGGCGCGCGTGGCGGGAGGCTGTGCAGCCAGCGATGCGCAGTGGCATGCGAAGCTGACAAGATCGCCATCATGGCGAACGCTGGCGCCCCTAACGGTCCTTTTCTGCACTGTTCGGGCGACTCAGACGGGCATTTAATGCCCTTGTCCCCTGCCGTCAGGGTTAGGTAGGGTGTACTGTACAAGCAACTGTATCAACTACCTCGCTTTTTACGTTTTTACCCTCCTCTGCGTTGCCACCTGTCGGTGACCCCTTTAGCGTATAAAAGGAGGCCCATGCGCAACGTAGAGGGGGTTCGGAGGTTCGGGAGTTTTGCTTCGATTCATTCGTAGCCCAGAAAACATCACACTCTCTCGCTCGAGAGCAAGAACACTAGATAATACAACCAGACAAGCAGCAGTAGGAGTGTTATCTCTCCGGAGAGCTCCGAAGCTGGGTAAACTGCTCGTGTGCCTCGCCTCGATCTGCTCTTCGTGCGACCTCCGCCCCCCGCCGAACCGAAAGGGGCCCGGTCCGCCGGCCCCATAGGTGTTCGTGGATCAGTTTTCCCCGACATCGTTGGAGGTAAAACCCTACGTCCTGCTCGATTAATATTGATGATATGGGTAGTACAAGAGTAGATCTACCACGAGATCGGAGAGGCTAAAACCCTAGAAGCTAGCCTATGGTATGGTTGTTGTTGTCTATGTTGTCCTACGGACTAAAACCCTCCCGTTTATATAGACACCGGAGAGGGTTAGGGTTACACAAAGTCGGTTACAATGGTAGGAGATCTGAATATCCGTATCGCCAAGCTTGCCTTCCACGCCAAGGAAAGTCCCTTCCGGACACGGGACGAAGTCTTCAATCTTGTATCTTCATAGTCCAGGAGTTTGGCTGAAGGTATAGTTCGGCTACCCGAACACCCCCTAATCCAGGACTCCCTCACTAGGCATGATCATGTATATAGGCATCACGTCCGAGACAAGTAGACCGACTCCTGCCTGCATCTACTACTATTACTCCACTCATCGACCGCTATCCAGCATGCATCTAGAGTATTGATTCATGGAATAAGTGCAAAGATGCTTTTATCTCTAAGTATTTTCCTCCCGCTAAGATCATCTCTCTTAGAAACGATATTATGAATTTTAAGCAACTTGATCATGAACATGTTGCACAAGCTTTGGAGAGGAAGCTTGGGAGAGGATGAAATTAATGATACGTAATTGCCCTACTCATGGTTTTAATTTGTGGATGATTATACAAATTTTTTATGCCGGATTGAATTTTGCTTCTAGAAATTTTTTAGATTCCGCCGCGGGAGGCACTTTTATGGAAATCACTTTAGGAGAAGCTACTAAACTCCTAGATAACATTATGGTTAATTATTCTCAATGGCATACTGAAAGATCTACTAATAAAAAGGTGCATGTGATAGAAGAAATTAATGTTTTGAGTGGAAAGATGGATGAACTTATGAAATTATTTGCTAATAAGAGTGTTTCTTCTGATCCTAATGATATGCACTTGTCTACTTTGATTGAGAATAATAATGAATCTATGGATGTGAATTTTGTTGGTAGGAACAATTTTGGTAACAACGCGTATAGAAGAAATTTTAATCCTAGGCCTTATCCTAGTAATCCCGCTAATAATTATGGTAATTCCTACAACAATTCTTATGAAAATTATAATAAGATGCCCTATGATTTTGAATATAATATTAAAGAATTTATTACTTCGTAAAAGAATTTTTAATGCTTTGATTGAAGAAAAATTGCTTAAGATTGATGAGTTGGCTAGGAGCGTTGATAGAATTTCTCTTGATGTTGATTCTTTGAAACTTAGATCTATTCCACCTAAGCATGATATCAATGAGTCTCTCAAATCCATGAGAATTTCCATTGATGAGTGCAAAGAAAGAACCGCTAGGATGCGTGCTAAGAAAGATGCCTTTATAAGAGCGTATTCTTCTAGTTCCTATGAAAATAATGATGAAGATCTAAAAGTTATTGATGTGTCCCCTATTAAATCTTTGTTTTGCAATATGAATCTTGATAATGATGGGACTGAATATGATCCACCTTTACCTAGAAGACGTTCCAAGAATTCGGAATTTTTTGATCTTGATGCTAAAATTGATAAAAGTGGGATTGAAGAAATTAAAACCCTAGATGTTGCTAAACCCACTATTATGGATTTCAAGGAATTTAACTATGAAAATTTCTCTTTGATTGATTGTATTTCCTTGTTGCAATCCGTGCTCAATTCTTCTCATGCCTATAGTCAAAATAAAGCGTTTACTAAACATATTGTTGATGCCTTGATGCAATCTTATGAAGAAAAACTTGAATTGGACTACCGTGCTCTATTGAATAATTTAAGTGAAGCATGAGAGATCAATAGTTTCTTTAAAACAAATCCACCACCGTGCTCTAAAATATATAAGTGAAGCACATAGAGCAAAATTATAACACTCAAAAGATATAAGTAAGCACATAGAGCAAAATTATCTAGCTCAAAAGATATAAGTGAAGCACATAGAGCAAAACTACTACGCTCAAAAGATATAAGTGAAGCACATAGAGTATTCTATCAAATTTTAATTCATGTATGGCTCTCTCAAAAGGTGTGTACAGCAAGGATGATTGTGGCATACTAAGACACAAAGACACAAATAATACAAGACGCTCCAAGCAAAACACATATCATGTTGGTGAATAAAAATATAGCTCCAAGTAAATTACCGATGGAAGTGGACGAAAGAGGGGATGCCTTCCGAGGCATCCCCAAGCTTTGACTTTTTGGTGTCCTTAGATTATCTTGGGGGTGCCATGGGCATACCCAAGCTTAGGCTCTTGCCACTCCTTGTTCCATGATCCATCAAAAGAATTCACCCAAAACTTGAAAACTTCACAACACAAAACTCAAAATAGAAAACTCGTGAGCTCCGTTAGAGAAAGAAAACAAAAGACAACTTCAAGGTACTGTAATGAACTCATTATTTATTTATGTTGGTGTTAAACCTACTGTATTCCAACTTCTCTATGGATTATAAACTATTTTACTAGCCATAGATTCATCAAAATAAGCAGACAACACACGAAAAACAGAATCTGTCAAAAACAGAACAGTCTGTAGTAATCTGTAGCTAGTGCAAGATCTGGAACCCCAAAAATTCTAAAATAAATTTATTGACGTGAGGAATTTAACTATTAATCATATTAAAAACGAATTAACTAAATATCACTTTTCAAATAAAAATGACAGCAGTTCTCGTGAGCGCTAAAGTTTCTGTTTTTTTACAGCAAGTTCAACAAGACTTTCCCCAAGTCTTCCCAACGGTTCTACTTGGCACAAACACTAATCTATACTACTATTAAATAATCACACAAGAACTTTTTTAAGTACACCCCACAAAGCGTATACAGATCCAATACCACCGCATGATTAGGCCCACTAAAATCAATCTAACGGTTAGCCTTAACCTAAACTATTTTCTGTGTGCACTTAGCAATTTACATTGACTGACCGTACTCCACCGTGAAGGAAAATATGAAACTCCACGCCTGAGCAATTAGGAAACTAATAATCACGGGTGCATCCTATTCTAGGAAACTAAATCAGAGTGCACCCATCCTATTAGGAAACTAATCTCAGATAAATCCATCCTATTAAAAAACTTATCTCGGACGCATCCATTCTATTAGGAAGCTAATCGCGAGTCGCCTGCCGCCATCATACACGCTAGCCACGATGGGGGAAGCGCGAGGAGCTTCGTCTTCCTTCGGGAACACACGTGCCATCGCCGCCATCGTCTTCTGCCTGGAGGCCAGACGCTCTTCTGCCGCTACTGCGACGACTCCATCCACGTCCAGGGCATGCTCTCCGGCAACCATCGGCATCCGCGTTGACTTCAGCTTCGTTCGCAGCACCCACACCGACAAAGTGTCTGTTCAGTGGGTGCACGTGCATTACATATTAAATAAGAATCGTGAGGCTTCAAGCAATCTAGAATTATAGATTTAGAATTATCTTAGGTTGCCGATTGTTGTACTAAAAATGTGTAATTATATATGGCACGTACATAAGAATGCAACAATCTTGTCTTACAAAGTAGGATCAAGAGGGGTACTGAAGAAGTCAAGATGCAGAGTCTATTTCCCATGATTACTTATCATATTCATGTCGGCTTCCTTGGGCTTTACTTTGTACCACCATATGCATTAAACTTTATCATAATTGCATAGCAATCCAGTAAATTATGTAAGATTCAGTAGGAGGCAAGATATTGAAGATGTACTACTATTTCAGTTACATGATTCTATACATCTAAAACAGGTCACATGACTCCGTAACTGTTTTTAGAGAATATCTCTCGCTGTTCTGTAAAGGTATGCAATCTCTACTATGTTCCAATAAAGAGAATTTTACCATACAGAAGGATCCAATGAAGAAACTAATCCGGCTGAGTTCCAATAAATAGATCCTTCAAAGGATCTGTCCTAATACAGCTGCCGTATATTGGTACAGAGAAATCATATAAACTGTACTCAGTCGGATTTATTTTGTTTCATGACAGAGAAACCAAATACCTTTCGCTATTTTGGCACATATATTTGTTCTTATATACTTGTGCAGTTTCGAATGATCCAACATATTTGCAGTCATCAAACTTGAAGACATGCTGTTTAAGGCCTTATTTGCACCGCCTCTCTTTCTTTGTCTGCGCGCCTCTTTCCTCCAATAATAATAATGAACAACGTTTTCCGGATCAGGTATTACACTGTTACAAATGTATGCTGAAGCTACTCCTTACGACAAGGAAAAAGAGGATGAATGCTTTCTATCTTCACCAGTTTTGTAGCATGTTCCAAATTGTTGGCTCTTTCTTATTTGAGGATTCATCATTTTTTTGTAATTTAGAAGCTGACCTGAAAGCTTGATAAGGTTAAGCTTGACAAATACTCTAGAATACTTTTCCTTCCATCTTTATTTTTCTTCATAACTCATTTCAGTTTCTATACGTACAAAGCATCTTACATCATTATAAGTTAGTATGGTTGCCAACACATAAACACATACAAAACCGGATAAATATTTTCTATCATGATAATTATTGGATTTGTTTTAGCCCTTTTACATTTCAATTAGTTCTTGTAAATCATCTTTATTTCATATAGAAGTCGTTGTAGTCACATATCATCTTCTATTTCCTATTATCCATAGTAGGTAGCTAGCTATATAATTTTGGCAGTCCACAAAACCAAAAAATATATATAATTTGATCCAAATTAGTACAAATATATATTTTGCTATGCAGATTAGTAGAATAAAATAAGATTCGAGAATTAAGCATCTTGAACAATATAATTGCACCGTAAGGCAGTTTATACTTTTCTCCTGACTACACTCGAAGAGAAGACTATATTTTTAAAAACAATTGCTGATTAATAAATAATTGCTGATTTTATTTAAATGAGAATATTTTCCTGCTATTACTATATGCAGCAACATAACCACTATTGTGTCTCGCTTTTGAAAATACAATTTGAGCGACATCAAACATTGTGTATCCATTTGATTTGTATTTTTAAAAACGTTTATTTTTTTATATTATGTGAATTCACCTGTTTTACGTTCGAAACGTGCGTTGCACGTGCATGCTTACTATTAAACACAAAAAACACAACCAAAATAGAGGCTAAATAATTTATTTATTACTAAACAGGAGCAAAAAGCAAGGAAAAAATAAAATTGGGTTGCCTCCCAACAAGCACTATCGTTTAACGCCCCTAGCTAGGCATAAAAGCGAGGATAGATCTAGGTATTGCCATCTTTGATAGGCAATCCATAAGTGGATCTCATGATAGTTTCATATGGCAATCTTATTTTTTTTCTTGGAAAGTGTTCCATGCCCTTTTTTAATGTAAATTGAAATCTAATATTCCCTTCCTTCATATCAATATTCCCTTCCTTCATATCTATATCAAGAACAATGAAATCTATGGGCACATAATTCCTATTTGCAACAATAAGAACATCATTAATCCTTCCCATAGGTTTCTTAATTGTGGAATCCGCAAGATACAAGTTTAGAGAGCAATCATCAAAATTACGGAAATCTAGCAAATCACACAAAGTCTTGGGAATAGTAGAGACACACCCAAATCACACAAAGCATAGAACTCATGATCTTTAATTTTAATTTTAATAGTTGGTTCCCACTCATCATAGAGTTTTCTAGGGATAGAGACTTTCAACACAAGTTTTTCTTCATAAGATTGCATCAAGGCATCAACAATATGTTCGGTGAAGGCTTTATTTTGACTATAAGCATGTGGAGAATTTAGCACGGATTGCAACAAGGAAATACAATCAATTAAAGAGCAACTTTCATAATTAAATTCCTTGAAATCCAATATAGTGGGTTTAGCAACATCTAGATTTTTATTTCTTTCAATCCCACTTTCATCAATTTCATCATTAAGATCTAAATACTCCGAATTTTTAGAACACCTTCTAGGTAAAGGAAGATCATATCCAGTTTCATCAAGATTTATATTGCTAAATAAAGATTTAATAGGAGACACACCAATAACTTTTAGATCTTCATCTTGATTTTCATAGGAATCCGGTTTAGCGGCCATCTTATTAACTAAGGTGGCTTGCATAACCGAAATTTCAGCAGTCATTTTTTCTAGACGAGCAATTTGGGATCTTATACCATCAAATTCTTTAGACATACATCTAGCTCTTTATTCATATAACTCATAAAACTTTTTTGTTCCTTAAGATCATTTCTAAAGAAATTATTATGCTCAAATTGCAAAACCATAAACTTCCTGACGTTGGTTTCGATCTCCTCTAACCTTTTAAGGTGAGTATCACCAAATCTCGGTTGAGCCATCGCGACAAACAAGCAATCTAACACACGAGCAAACAAAAAAGCAAGTGGGTAAAAAGAGGCAAATAGAGAGGGAGGATAGAGAGAGAGGGCGAATAAAACGGCAAGGGTGAATTGGGGGGAGAGGAAAACAAGAGGCAAATGGCAAATAATGTAATGCGAGACATAGGGATTGTGATGGATACTTGGTATGTTGACTTTTTGCGTAGACTCCCCGGCAACGGCGCCAAAAATCCTTCTTGCTACGTCTTGAGCTTGCGTTGGTTTTCCCCGAAGAGGAAGGGATGATGCAGCAGAGTAGCGTAAGTATTTCCCTCAGTTTTTGAGAACCAAGGTATCAATCCAGTAGGAGCCCACGCTCAAGTCCCTCGTACCTGCACAAAGTGATAGCTACTCGCAACCAACGCGATTAGGGTTGTCAATCCCTTCACGGTCACTTACGAGAGTGAGATCTGATAGATATAATATTTTTGGTCTTTCTGGCATAAAGATGCAAAGTACAAAGTAAAAGCAAAGTAAAAAAGAAAAGCAAGATTAAAGTGATGGAGATTGATATGATGAGAATAGACCCGGGGGCCATAGGTTTCACTAGTGGCTTCTCTCAAGAACATAAGTATTCTATGGTGAGTGAGCAAATTACTGTTGAGCAATTGACAGAATTGAGCATAGTTATGAGAATATCTAGGCATGATCATGTATATAGGCATCACGTCCGTGACAAGTAGATCGAAATGATTCTGCATCTACTACTATTACTCCACTCATCGACCGCTATCCAGCATGCATCTAGAGTATTGAGTTAAAAACAGAGTAACGCCTTAAGCAAGATGACATGATGTAGAGAGATAAATTCATGCAATATGAAATAAACCTCATCTTGTTATCCTCGATGGCAATGATACAATACGTGCCTTGCTTCCCCTTCTGTCACTGGGTAAGGACACCGCAAGATCGAACCCAAAGCTAAGCACTTCTCCCATGGCAAGAACTACCAATCTAGTTGGCCAAACCAAACGGATAATTCGAAGAGACTTGCAAAGATAACCAATCATACATAAAAGAATACAGAGAAGATTCAAATATTGTTCATAGATAGACTTGATCATAAACCCACAATTCATCGGTCTCAACAAACACACCACAAAAAGAAGATTACATCGAATAGATCTCCACAAGAGAGGGGGAGAACTTTGTATTGAGATTCAAAGAGAGAGAGAAGAAGCCATCTAGCTACTAACTATGGACCCGAAGGTCTGAGGTAAACTACTCACACTTCATCGGAGGGGCTAGGATGATGTAGAAGCCCTCCATGATGACGGCCCTCTTCCGGCGGAGCTCCGGAACAGGCCCCAAGATGGGATCTCATGGATACAGAAAGTTGCAGCGGTGGAATTAGGATTTTGGCTCCTGTTCTGATCGTTTGGGGGTACGTGTGTATATATAGGAGGAAGAAGTACACCGGAGGAGCAACGAGGGGCCCACGAGGCAGGGGGCGCGCCCTAGGGGGGGCGCCCCCCACCCTCATGACCGCCTCTTTTGTTCCTTGGAGCAGGGTCCAAGTCTCCTGGATCACGTTCGGTGAGAAAATCACGTTCCCGAAGATTTTATTCCGTTTGGACTCCGTTTGATATTTCGTTTATCCGAAACACTGAAATAGGCAAAAAAACAGCAATTCTGGGTTGGGCCTCCGGTTAATAGGTTAGTCCCAAAAATAATATAAAAGTGGAAAATAAAGCCCAATATAGTCCAAAACAGTAGATAATATAGCATGGAGCAATCAAAAATTATAGATACGTTGGAGACGTATCACGTGCCCTCCACCCTCGTGGGCCCCCTATTGCTCCATCGACGTACTCCTTCCTCCTATATATACCTACGTACCCCCAAACGATCATATACGGAGCCAAAAACCTAATTCCACCACCGCAACTTTCTGTATCCACGAGATCCCATCTTGGGGCCTGTTCCGGAGCTCCGCCGGAGGGGGCATCAATCACGGAGGGCTTCTACATCAACACCATAGCCCCTCCGATGAAGTGTGAGTAGTTTACCTCAGACCTACGGGTCCATAGTTATTAGCTAGATGGCTTCTTCTCTCTTTTTGGATCTCAATACAATGTTCTCCCCCTCTCTTGTGGAGAACTATTCGATGTAATCTTCTTTTTGCAGTGTGTTTGTTGAGACTGATGAATTGTGGGTTTATGATCAAGTCTATCTATGAACAATATTTGAATCTTCTCTGAATTCTTTTATGTATGATTGCTTATCTTTGCAAGTCTCTTTGAATTATCAGTTTGGTTTGGCCTACCAGATTGATGTTTCTTGCAATGGGAGAAGTGCTTAGCTTTGGGTTCAATCTTGCGGTGTCCTTTCCCAGCGACAGCTAGGGCAGCAAGGCATGCATTGTATTGTTGCCATCGAGGATAACAATATGGGGTTTTCATCATATTGCATGAGTTTATCCCTCTACATCATGTCATCTTGCTTAAGGCGTTACTCTGTTTTTAACTTAATACTCTAGATGCATGCTGGATAGCGGTCGATGAGTGGAGTAATAGTAGTAGATGCAGGCAGGAGTCGGCTACTTGTCTCGGACGTGATGCCTATATACATGATCATGCCTAGATATTCTCATAACTATGCTCAATTCTGTCAATTGCTCAGCAGTAATTTGTTCACCCACCGTAGAATACTTATGCTCTCGAGAGAAGCCACTAGTGAAACCTATGGCCCCCGGGTCTATCTTTATCATATTAATCTCCTACTACTTAGTTATTTCCTTTGCTTTTTACTTTGCCTTTATTTTACTTTGCATCTTGATGTCTACTACACAACCTTCTTCTTGTAGACGTTGTTGGGCCTCCAAGTGCAGAGGTTTGTAGGACAGTAGCAAATTTCCCTCAAGTGGATGACCTAAGGTTTATCAATCCGTAGGAGGCGTAGGATGAAGATGGTCTCTCTCAAGAAACCCTGCAACCAAATAACAAAGAGTCTCTTGTGTCCCCAACACACCCAATACAATGGTAAATTGTATAGGTGCACTAGTTCGGCGAAGAGATGGTGATACAAGTGCAATATGGATAGTAGATAATAGTATTTGTAATCTGAAATTATAAAAACAGCAAGGTAGCAAGTGATAAAAGTGAGCGTAAACAGTATTGCAATGTGTGGAAACAAGGCCTAGGGTTCATACTTTCATTAGTGTAAGTTCCCTCAACAATACTAACATAATTGTATCACATAACTATCCCTCAACATGCAACAAAGAGTCACTCCAAAGTCACTAATAGCGGAGAATGAACGAAGAGATTATGGTAGGGTACGAAACCACCTCAAAGTTATTCTTTCCAATCAATCCGTTGGGCTATTCCTATAAGTGTCACAAACAGCCCTAGAGTTCGTACTAGAATAACACCTTAAGACACAAATCAACCAAAACCCTAATGTCACCTAGATACTCCAATGTCACCTCAATTATTCGTGGGCATGATTATACGATATGCATCACACAATCTCAATTCATCTATTCAACCAACACATAGAACCTCAAAGAGTGCCCCAAAGTTTCTACCGGAGAATCACGACGAAAACGTGTGCCAACCCCTATGCATAGGATCATGGGCGGAACCCGCAAGTTGGTCACCAAAACATACATCAAGTGGCACGTGGTATCCCATTGTCACCACAGATATCCACGACAAGACATACATCAAGTGTTCTCAAATCTTTAAAGACTCAATCTGATAAGATTACTTCAAAGGAGAAACTCAATTCATTACAAGAGAGAAGAGGGGGAGGAGAAACATAAGATCCAACAATAATAGCAAAGCTCCCGATACATCAAGATCGTGCCAAATCAAGAACACGAGAGAGAGAGAGAGAGAGAGAGAGAGAGAGATCAAACACATAGCTACTGGTACATACCCTCAGCCCCGAGGGAGAACTACTCCCTCCTCGTCATGGAGAGCACCAGGATGATGAAGATGGCCATCAGAGAAGGATTGCCCCCTCCGGAAGGGTGCCGGAACGGGTCTAGATTGGTTTTCGGTGGCTACAGAGGCTTCTGGCGGAACTCTCGATCTATTATGTGTTCTGGAAGTTTTAGGGTATATGGAGTTATATAGGCAGAAGAAGCATGTCAGGGGAGCCACAGGGGCCCCACAAGGCAGGGGGGCGTGCCCTAGGGGGGGGGCCCACCCTCGTGGGCAACTCCCGTATCTTCTGACGTGGGGTCCAAGTCCATCAGGTGTGTTTCCTTCCAAAAATAACTTCTCCAGTTGATTTCGTTCCGTTTCGACTCCGTCTGATATTCCTTTTCTTCAAAACACTGAAATAGGCATAAAACAACAAATCTGGGCTGGGCCTCCGGTTAATAGGTTAGTCCCAAAAGTAATATAAAAGTGGAAAATAAAGCCCAATATTGCCCAAAACAGTAGATAATATAGCATGGAGCAATCAAAAATTATAGGTACGTTGGAGACGTATCAAGCATCCCCAAGCTTAATTCCTGCTCGTCCTCGAGTAGGTAAATGATAAAAAGATAATTTTTGATGTGGAATGCTAGTTGGCATAATTTTAATGTAATTCTTCTTACTTGTGATATGAATATTCAGATCCATAAGATTCAAGACAAAAGTTCTTATTGACATAAAAATAATAATACCTCAAGCATACTAACAAAGCAATCATGTCTTCTCAAAATAACATGGCCAAAGAAAGATATCCCTACAAAATCATATAGTCTGGCTATGCTCCATCTTCACCACACAAAATATTTAAATCATGCATAACCCCGATGACAAGCCAAGCAGTTGTTTCATACTTTTGATGTTCTCAAACTTTTTCAATCTTCACGCAATACATGAGCGTGAGCCATGGACATAGCACTGTAGGTGGAATAGAATGGTGGTTGTGGAGAAGACAAAAAGGGAGAAGATAGTCTCACATCAACTAGGTGTATCAACGGGCTATGGAGATGCCCATCAATAGATATCAATGTGAGTGAGTAGGGATTGCCATGCAACGGATGCACTAGAGCTATAAATGTATGAAAGCTCAACAAAAGAAACTAGTGGGTGTGCATCCAACTCGCTTGCTCACGAAGACCTAGGGCATTTTGAGGAAGCCCATCATTGGAATATACAAGTCAAGTTCTATAATGAAAGATTCCCACTAGTATATGAAAGTGACAACATAGGAGACTCTCTATCATGAAGATCATGGTGCTACTTTGAAGCACAAGTGTGGAAAAAGGAATAGTAGCATTATCCCTTTTATTTTATTTTTTATTTTTTTATTTTTTTATTTGGCCTTTCTCTTTTTTATGGCCTTTCTCTTTTTTGGCCTTTCTTTTTTATGGCCTTTCGCTTTTTTTGGGACAATGCTCTATTAATGATGATCATCACACTTCTATTTATTTACAACTCAATGATTACAACTCGATACTAGAACAAAGTATGACTCTATATGAATGCCTCCGACGGTGTACCGGGATGTGCAATGATGCATGAGTGACATGTATGAAAGAATTATGAACGGTGGCTTTGCCACAAATACTATGTCAACTACATAATCATGCTAAGCAATATGACAATCATGAATGTGTCATGATGAACGGAAGGATGGAAAGTTGCATGGCAATATATCTCGGAATGGCTATGGAAATGCCATAACAGGTAGGTATGGTGGCTGTTTTGAGGAAGGTATATGGTGGGTGTATGATACCGGCGACAGTTGCGCGGTACTAGAGAGGCTAGCAATGGTGGAAGGGTGAGAGTGCGTATAATCCATGGACTCAACAATAGTCATAAAGAACTGACATACTTATTGCAAAAATCTATTAGTTATCGAAGCAAAGTACTACGCGCATGCTCCTAGGGGGATAGATTGGTAGGAAAAGACCATCGCTCGTCCCCGACCGTCACTTGTAAGGAAGGCAATCAATAAATAAATCATGCTCCGACTTCATCACATAACGGTTCACCATACGTGCATGCTACGGGAATCACAAACTTCAACACAAGTATTTCTCAAATTCACAACCACTCAACTAGCATGACTCTAATATCACCATCTTCATATCTCAAAACAATGATCAAGCATCAAACTTCTCTTAGTATTCAACACACTCATAAGAGAATTTTATTATTCTTGAATACCTAGCACATTAGGATTTTAAGCAAATTACCATGCTATTTAAGACTCTCAAAATAATCTAAGTAAAGCATGAGAGTTCATCTATTTCTTCAAAATAAAACTACCACCATGCTCTAAAGGATATAAGTGAAGCACTAGAGCAAATGACAAACTACTCCGAAAGATATAAGTGAAGATCAATGAGTAGTCGAATAATTATGCAACTATGTGAAGACTCTCTAACATTTAAGAATTTCAGATCTTGGTATTTTATTCAAACATCAAGAAAAACTAAATAAAATTACATCTAAGAATGGCAAACATCATGTGAAGAAGCAAAAACTTAGGATCAACCGATACTAACCGATAGTTGTTGAAGAAGAAAGGTGGGATGCCAACCGGGGCATCCCCAAGCTTAGATGCTTGAGACTTCTTGAAATATTATCTTGGGTTGCCTTGGGCATCCCCAAGCTTGAGCTTTTGTGTCTCCTTAATTCCTCTCATATTACGGTCTCCGTAAATCTCAAAAGCTTCATCCACACAAAACTCAACAAGAACTCGTGAGATAAGTTAGTATAAATCATTGCCAAAACCTTATCATCCTCTACTGTAGCAAATCACTAAAATTATTATTCAACATTTCATACTAAATTCCTCTGCATATTTAATAGTCCTATCATCAAATAGAATCATTAAAGAAGCAAACATATGCAAACAATACAAACATAACAGCAATCTGCCTAAACAGGATAGTCTGTAAAGAATGCTGCAACATCCATACTTCCCTAGCTCCAAAAATTAATATAGAAAATTCACTCTTTAGTAAATTTATAAGAGCTTAATATTCAAAAGGTTTCAACATTTTATCACATTCTTACTTTTCTAGGGAATTATTGCAACAGCGGTAAACTTCCTGTTTTCAAACAGCAACATGTATACTTGTAACATAGGCATAGTAAAGGCTACCAATGCCACTTTTATTGAAATAAAAGATGCAAAACATTATTCTAAATAAAATCAAGCAAATCCTAACAAAATAAATTGATGCTCCAAGCAAAACACATATCGTGTGGCGAATAAAAATATAGCTCCAAGTAAAGTTACCGATGAATGAAGACGAAAGAGGGGATGCCTTCCGGGGCATCCCCAAGCTTAGGCTCTTGGTTGTCCTTGAATTTTACCTTATGGTGCCTTGGGAATCCCCAAGCTTAGGATATTGCCACTCCTTATTCCATAGTCCATCGAATCCTTATCCAAAACTTGAAAACTTCACAACACAAAACTTAAAGTAGAAAACTCGTAAGCTCCATTAGTATAAGAAAATAAATCACCACTTCAAGGTACTGTAATGAACTCATTATTTATTTATATTGGTATTAAACCTACTGTATTCCAACTTCTATATGGTTTATAAACTATTTTACTAGCCATAGATTCATCAAAATAAGCAAACAACACATCGAAAACAGAATCTGTCAAAAACAGAACAGTCTGTAGTAATCTGGATCAAACGTATACTTATGGAACTCATAAAATTCTCAAATAAATTTCTGGACCTGAGGAATTTATCTATTAATCATATTCAAAAAGAATTAACTAAATAGCACTCTCCAAATAAAAATGGCAGCAATTTCCGTGAGCGCTAAAGTTTATGTTTTTTACAGCATGATCAACAAGACTTTCCCCAAGTCTTCCCAAAGGTTCTACTTGGCACAAACACTAATTAAAAGCATAAACCCACATCTAAACAGAGGCTATATGAATTATTTATTACTAAACAGGAACAAAAAGCAAGGAACTAAAATAAAGTTGGGTTGCCTCCCAACAAGCGCTATCGTTTAACGCCCCTAGCTAGGCACGATGATTTCAATGATGCTCACATAAAAGATAAGAATTGAAACATAATGAGAGCATCTTGAAGAATATGACTAGCACATTTAAGCCTAACCCACTTCCTATGCATAGGGATTTTGTGAGCAAACAACTTATGGAAACAACAATCAACTTGCATAGGAAGGTAAAACAAGCATAACTTCAAAATTTTAAGTACATAAAGAGGAAACTTGATATTATTGCAATTCCTACAAGCATATGTTCCTCCCTCATAATAATTTTCAGTAGCATCATGAATGAATTCAACAATATAACCAGCACCTAAAGCATTCTTTTCATGATCTACAAGCATAGAAATTTTACTACTCTCCACACAAGCAAAATTCTTCTCATGAATAATAGTGGGAGCAAACTCAACAAAATAACTATCATGTGAGGCATAATCCAATTGAAAACTAAAATCATGATGACAAGTTTCATGGATATCATTATTATTTATAGCATACAAGTCATCACAGTAATCATCATAGATAGCAACTTTGTTCTCATAATCAATTGGAACCTCTTCCGGAATAGTGGATTCATCACAAAATAAAGTCATGACCTCTCCAAATCCACTTTCATCAATATAATCATCATAAATAGGAGGCATGCTTTCATCATAATAAATTTGCTCATCAAAACTTGGGGGACAAAAAATATCATCTTCATCAAACATAGCTTCCCCAAGCTTGTGGCTTTGCATATCATTAGCATCATGGATATTCAAGGAATTCATACTAACAACATTGCAATCATGCTCATCATTCAAATATTTAGTGCCAAACATTTTATAGATTTCTTCTTCTAGCACTTGAGCACAATTATCCTTTCCATCATACTCACGAAAGATATTAAAAAGATGAAGCGTATGAGACAAACTCAATTCCATTTTTTGTAGTTTTCTTTTATAAACTAAACTAGTGAGAAAACAAGAAACTAAAAGACTCGATTGCAAGATCTAAAGATATACCTTCAAGCGCTAACCTCCCCGGCAACGGCGCCATAAAATAGCTTGATGTCTACTACACAACCTTCTTCTTGTAGACGTTGTTGGGCCTCCAAGTGCAGAGGTTTGTAGGACAGTAGCAAATTTCCCTCAAGTGGATGACCTAAGGTTTATCAATCCGTAGGAGGAGTAGGATGAAGATGGTCTCTCTCAAGCAACCCTGCAACCAAATAACAAAGAGTCTCTTGTGTCCCCAACACACCCAATACAATTGTAAATTATATAGGTGCACTAGTTCGGCGAAGAGATGGTGATACAAGTGCAATATGGATAGTAGATAATAGTATTTGTAATCTGAAATTATAAAAACAGCAAGGTAGCAAGTGATAAAAGTGAGCGTAAACGGTATTGCAATGTGTGGAAACAAGGCCTAGGGTTCATACTTTCGCTAGTGTAAGTTCCCTCAACAATACTAACATAATTGGATCACATAACTATCCCTCAACATGCAACAAAGAGTCACTCCAAAGTCACTAATAGCAGAGAACGAACGAAGAGATTATGGTAGGGTACGAAACCACCTCAAAGTTATTCTTTCCAATCAATCCATTGGGATATTCCTATAAGTGTTACAAACAGCCCTAGAGTTTGTACTAGAATAACACCTTAAGACACAAATCAACCAAAATCCTAATGTCACCTAGATACTCCAATGTCACCTCAAGTATCCGTGGGCATGATTATACGATATGCATCACACAATCTCAATTCATCTATTCAACCAACACATAGAACCTCAAAGAGTGCCCCAAAGTTTCTACCGGAGAATCACGACGAAAACATGTGCCAACCCCTATGCATAGGATCATGGGCGGAACCCGCAAGTTGGTCACCAAAACATACATCAAGTGGCACGTGGTATCCCATTGTCACCACAGATATCCACGGCAAGACAAACATCAAGTGTTCTCAAATCTTTAAAGACTCAATCCGATAAGATTACTTCAAAGGAGAAACTCAATTCATTACAAGAGAGAAGAGGGGGAGGAGAAACATAAGATCCAACAATAATAGCAAAGCTCGTGATACATCAAGATCATGCCAAATCAAGAACACGAGAGAGAGAGAGAGAGAGAGAGAGAGAGAGATCAAACACATAGCTACTGGTACATACCCCCAGCCCCGGGGGAGAACTACTCCCTCCTCATCATGGAGAGCACCGGAATGATGAAGATGGCCACCGGAGAAGGATTGCCCCCTCCGGCAGGGTGCCAGAACGGGTCTAGATTGGTTTTCGATGGCTACGGAGGCTTCTGGCGGCGGAACTCCCGATCTATTGTGCGTTCTGGAAGTTTTAGGGTATATGGAGTTATATAGGCAGAAGAAGCACGTCAGGGGAGCCACGGGGCCCCCACGAGGCAAGGGGCGCACCCTAGGGGGGGAGCCCCCACCCTCGTGGGCAGCTCCCGTATATTCTGACATGTGGTCCAAGTCCATCAGGTGTGTTTCCTTCCAAAAATAACTTCTCCAGTTGATTTCGTTCCGTTTCGACTCCGTCTGATATTCCTTTTCTTCAAAACACTGAAATAGGCATAAAACAGCAAATCTGTGCTGGGCCTTCGGTTAATAGGTTAGTCCCAAAAGTAATATAAAAGTGGAAAATAAAGCCCAATATTGCTCAAAACAGTAGATAATATAGCATGGAGCAATCAAAAATTATAGATACGTTGGAGACGTATCACATCTTTTTCACAAAATACCAAAAATATTATCTTATCATATCTATCAGATCTCACTCTCGTAAGTGGCCATGTAGGGATTGACAACCCCTATTCGCGTTGGTTGCGAGGATTTATTTGTTTTGTGCAGGTACGAGGGACTCGCGCGTAGCCTCCTACTGGATTGATACCTTGGTTCTCAAAAACTGAGGGAAATACTTATGCTACTTTGCTGCATCATCCTTTCCTCTTCGGGGAAAACCAACGCAGTGCTCAAGAGGTAGCACCAAGCTTTAGCACGATCTCTAAGTGAAAAAGGAAATAGCTTCAATTTAACAATATTATTATCCACATCTTTCTTGTTTTGCATATCACACAAATCAACGAAGCTATTTAGATGGCTAGAGGCATCTTCACTAGGAAGGCCGGAAAACGGATCTTTCATGACAAGATTCAGCAAAGCAGTATTAATTTCACAAGATTCAGCATCGGTAAGAGGAGCAATCGGAGTGCTAATAAAATCATTGTTGTTGGTATTGGTGAAGTTACATAATTTAGTATTATTTTGAGCCATCGTGACAAGCAAGCAAACTAACACACAAGCAAACAAAAAACAAGCGGGCAAAAAGAGGCAAATAGAGAAAGAGATGGAGGATAGAGAGAGAGGGCGAATAAAATGGTAAGGGTGAAGTGGGGAAGAGGAAAACGAGAGGCAAATGGCAAATAATGTAATTCGGGAGATAAGGGTATGTGATGGGTACTTGGTATGTTGACTTTTGCGTAGACCTCCCGGCAACGGCGCCAGAAATCCTTCTTGCTACCTCTTGAGCACTACGTTGGTTTTCCCCGAAGAGGAAGGGATGATGCAGCAAAGTAGCATAAGTATTTCCCTCAGTTTTTGAGAACCAAGGTATCAATCCAGTAGGAGGCTACGCGCGAGTCCCTCGTACCTGCACAAAACAAATAAATCATTGCAACCAACACGAATAGGGGTTGTCAATCCCTACACGGCCACTTACGAGAGTGAGATTTAATAGATATGATAAGATAATTTTTTTGGTATTTTTGTGATAAAGATGCAAAGTAAAATAAAGGCAAAGTAAAAAAGCAAAGGAAATAACTAAGTAGTAAGAGATTAATATGATAAAGATAGACCCGGGAGCCATAGGTTTCACTACTGGCTTCTCTTGAGAGCGTAAGTATTCTACGGTGGGTGAACAAATTACTGTTGAGCAATTGATAGAATTGAGCATAGTTATGAGAATATCTAGGCATGATCATGTATATAGGAATCATGCCCGAGACAAGTAGACCGACTCCTGCCTGCATCTACTACTATTACTCAACTCATCGACCGCTATCCAGCATGCATCTAGAGTATTAAGTTAAAAACAGAGTAACGCTTTAAGCAAGATGACATGATGTAGAGGGATAAACTCATGCAATATGATGAAAACCCCATCTTGTTATCCTCGATGGCAACAATACAATACGTGCCTTGCTGCCCCTACTGTCACTGGGAAAGGACACCGCAAGATTGAACCCATAGCTAAGCACTTCTCCCGTTGCAAGAAAGATCAATCTAGTAGGACAAACCAAACTGATAATTCTAAAAGACTTGCAAATATAACCAATGATACATAAAAGAATTCAGAGAATATTTAAATATTGTACACAGATAGACTTGATCATAAACCCACAATTCATCGGTCTCAACAAACACACCGCAAAAAGAAGATTACATTGAATAGTTCTCCACAAGAGAGGGGGAGAACATTGTATTGAGATCCAAAAAGAGAGAAGAAGCCATCTAGCTAATAACTATGGACTCGTAGGTCTGAGGTAAACTACTCACACTTCATCGAAGGGGCTATGGTGTTGATGTAGAAGCCCTCCGTGATCGATGTCCCCTCCGGCGGAGCTTCGGAACAGGCCCCAAGATGGGATGTCGTGGATACAGAAAGTTGCGACGGTGAAATTAGGTTTTTGGCTCTGTATCTGATCGTTTGGGGGTACGTAGGTATATATAGGAGGAAGGAGTACGTCAGTGGAGCAACAGGGGGCCCACGAGGGTGGAGGGAGCGCCTGGGGGGGTAGGCGCGCCCTCCTACCTCGTGGCCTCCTCTTTTGTGTCTTGACGTAGGGTCCAAGTCTCCTGGGTCTTGTTCGTTGAGAAAATCACGTTCCCGAAGGTTTCATTCCGTTTGGACTCCGTTTAATATTCATTTTCTTCGAAACCCTAAAACAGGCAAAAAACAGTAATTCTGGGCTGGGCCTTCGGTTAATAGGTTAGTCCCAAAAATAATATAAAAGTGGAAAATAAAGCCCAATAATGTCCAAAACAGTAGATAATATAGCATAGAGCAATCAAAAATTATAGATACGTTGGAGACGTATCAGGCTACACCCAGCCGGGCACACAGTAGTCCTACATCCAGACTAGCACGAGTACATAGCATCAGGATTTGGCCGCCGGACAGCAGGATGAGGAGGACAACGAGGACGATGATCCAACTGATTCTGTCGGCGATCCGAAGAAGAAGCGTAGATGAGAAAGCTTAAACATGCGCGAGGACGAGTTGTTTACAATGCATGGTTGGCCACTGGTATTGATCTAATCCATGGCACGAAGAAAAAGGGCACAACATTTTGGTCCAACATTCGCACATGGTTCTATGAATATAAGCATTTTGCACCCTACTTTGACACGGTCATCCGCAACCGTGAATCAAAGTCCCTCAAGAGACCATGTCCAAGTATTGCGGCCACTTAGCGCATCTCATCGCACAGTGGCCTAGTGGTGCGTAAATCATCAAGAGTAAGTTCATTTGGCTGGACACGCATAGTTTTGTTGATCACTGACCGGATATGCAAAGTTTTGTAGCCGGATATGCATAGTTTTGTTGATCACTAGCCGAATATGCATAGTTTTGTTGATCACTAGCCGGACATGCAATGTTTTGTAGCCGGACATCCATACTTTTGTTGATCACTTGCCGGATATGCATTGTGTGACAATGTTTTACTTTGTAGCCTTCTCGCGCATGTATGGTGCTCAAGTTGGAGAAGAAAATTTTCACTATCATGCATTGTTGGTTGAAGTTCAATGGGCAACCTAAGTGAAACACATTCATATCCAAGACCGCTGCCCAAGCCACAGAGAAAGAAACTGGTGACCCAACGGACCCAACAAAAGAACCGCCCAACAAAGTTAGAAGAGGGTTCGGAGGAAAGAAGTGGGAGGAGACAGAGCAAAGCGAGAAGCTGTGGGCGGCCAAGATGACGAACATGTTCGAGGACATCTTGATGAAGAAGGAGGAGGCATATGTCAAGCGCTCGGACATCAAGGAAGAAAAAAAGGGGGAGAGGTTCAAATTGTTGATGAAGGCGACCAAGAAGAAGCTCAAACTCGAAGAGTAGAGGGCCATGATCTAAGAGAAGAAGGCAATGCTCGAGGAGAAGAAGGTGATGCTTGAAGAAAAGAAGGCGAAGATCACAGCCATGCGGAGGACGCCAAGATGTTGTCCTTGAATTTGGAGTCTTTGGATGCCGAGGCAAAAATGACCGTGCAAGCCGTCCGCTATAAGATCTTGCAGAAAGATGAGTTGAAGGCAGCGGCAAATTGACCCTTGTCTGTTGTATGCCATGATTCATTTGAGTATCGTCACACGCTAATACAATATGCAATTTTGCTTCCTTGTATCAAACCCACTTTGCATACCTGGTGGGCGAGATAATTAAATTCCTTCTTACTAATTGTAAGTCACTTGGCAGGCCGAACTTATACATAGGTGAGTGGCGAATCAACATGAGAAATGAAGGGTGGACTCAAAATATGAAGTCCTAACTCCTAAGCCTAGTTAGCAAATGCGTTAGAATTGTTACATGCAAATTACATGCAATATAGTACTACTCTGTCTCGTAATGTAAGACGTTTTTGCAGTTCAATTTAAACTGCAAAAACATCCTATATTATGGGACAGAGAGAGTAATTGTCAAGTGACATATTTAGGTTCCTAATTAGTAATTCTCCCTCTGGTTGTAAATACAAGGCCACTATCAAAAATATATTTTACAGCTATACAAGGTCACCATCTCTTTTCAAGAAGGATTGATTAGGTTTCTACCTTGTACGATGGTGCTCATTACTGTGAACACTTGCATGCAATTATAGAAAAAAAAGACACCACAACCAATGTGTTTAGTTATTTTTTTGCGAGAAAACTTTTGATATATTCATCTTCAATCATGGCAGTACAACTAACACCAGAAATAATAAAAATTACATCCAGATCTATAGACCGCCTAGCGACGACTACTGAAGCGAGCAGAAGGCGCGCCGCCGTCATCGTCCCTCCCTCATCGGAGTCGAGCACAACTTGTTGTAGTAGACAGACGAGAAGTCGTTGTGTTAAGCCCTCATAGGATCAGCGCATCAGAACATCAACCGCCCCCGATGAAGAATAAGGTAGATCAAAAGGATCCAACCCGAAGACACACGAACATAGACAAATAACAACCAGATCCGAGCAAATCCGCCGAGGGTAGATCCGCGGGAGACACACCTCCACACGCCTACCAACTATGCTAGACGCACCACCGGAACAGGGGTTAGGCAGGAAAACCTTTATTCCATCTTCAGGGAGCCGCCGCCGTCTCGCCTTCCCGAGCAGGACACAAACCCTAACAAATCTTAAAGGAACGACTAACAACAGAGCCCTCCCGCCGGCCCTTACCAGGATCCACCGCGCCCCCATGACCCTAGGGCCACCGGAGACGAGGCGGACCTACGCGGAGCCAGCGAGAGGCACAAACCCTAGCTGTTTTTTTAGGAGGAGGAGGCGGCTGTGTTGCTTCCCTGCAATATGTTTAATTGACTCAAAATACAAGATTTTCCACACAATTAATTGTGTTACTTATTAGTTGATTTTGTTTTCTTGATATCTAAAAATTGAGAAAGTGGTCTTGTGTACAAAACGGGAGGGAGTAACATGTTTGAAGGGTAAAACCGCCCGATAAAATCTCCACTGGAGTGCATCCATCTATTTTGATGTGTAGGCTTGTAGATATGCACCTCATTTGACTTCCACAGATGAAAATGGACCCATTCAAAAAAGGAAAACGAAAATGTAGGAGGTCCTTTTGATTTAGAAAAGCCATTTTACAAAAGTTGAAAGGCTAGTGCATGCATCCACGCACTAATGTCTGGCTAGTCATAATTACAAGGAGCTACTTACTAGCTAGTGAGTGCAGCTGAAGTACATATTGTACCACAAGATCCATGTACGACCACCGATTTCTAAGCCCTTTCCTGTGCACTTTGAGTTGAGGGTTATGAATATGCTCCCAATATCCAATTTAGCGGCGGTTGGAGCAATTCTTCCCGCATTTGTATAATTTTCGTCCGTCTAAATTCCAAGTACCCCCTCTGTTCATTTTTATAAGGCTTTGTAAATGTTTCAGACAGTGTGCAAAACAACACAATTTTGTTTGTCTGAAACGATTTATAAAAGTGAAAGGAGGGAGTAGATCAAAACGAGTACATCAATTTTATTTTATTTTGAAAAAAAGAGATTGTACTATTAATGACTGGTTTGGCCACATAGGCTTACAATCTCATCAGGACGCGAGCGCAACCAGGCAGCTGCACGCGCGGAGAAGAACTCCCCAACCGGGCAAGTCTATGGCTAGCAACGTTCTGATCACGAGACATAGCAGCAATTTTGAACTCACTCCCCGTCTCCTTCCAGTAAACGCTTGGTTTCACCGACCAGAGCCGTCACCGGAGATCTGTCAGTACCATGCTCCAGCATCGCCGCCGCCGCGACTGAGCAATCTGTCTCAAGGATGAAAGGGGCCGAGCTCATCTTGCCGGCGTCTATATATCGATCAGGCGATCGAGTTTGTGCCCAACAAGTTCGAACTACATGCGTGTCCCTATCGGTCTCAAAGACTTGAGCAACTGACAATTACGCAGCAGCAAATCTCTAGACGGTTCGAATTTGTCGCA
Source organism: Triticum aestivum (assembly GCF_018294505.1). Taxonomy (NCBI): domain Eukaryota; kingdom Viridiplantae; phylum Streptophyta; class Magnoliopsida; order Poales; family Poaceae; genus Triticum; species Triticum aestivum. The sequence goes on along the minus strand of NC_057809.1, from coordinate 475,328,891 downwards.
CTACAGAATGAGGATCAAATTGGCTAAGGACGAAATTGCTGATGCGACGCGGTAACTGACAAGTAACTAATCGAAGCGGAGCGGTCAGGAATTCCGGATCGCCCTGAGCCGGAGACGAGCAGATCAATCGTGATCGATCGTGTGGCGAGCAAAACCGCGACGACGACGATGGGAAACCGCACTCGATCTGCACGTACCGCGCCTCCATTTCCATCCACCCTGTTGGCGACGCACTCGGCCCCTTTTCCTTTGCCGAGAAACGCACGTATCGCGCGAGCTTTCGTGCGCGAGGCCGGTCGTCTCCAATCTCCAGCCTGACAAATGCCCCACGTCAAAGTCCATTGGAGTGCCTCGGAAAGCTTCGTCCCTATATAAGCAAGTCCCCCGGCGTCTCACAACATTCCAAGACACGGAGGTCATTCGCCCGGCAGCCTTTCCTTTCCCTCGTTCCTTCCTTGGAAGCTTGCGTTGCTCCCCTCCCTTCTCCCTCCGGTCCTGTCAGCTCGTAGCATAACTCCAACAGAATAAGTGACGCAGAAGCAGCGGTCAACCTATATATACCATAGCAGAGCCGGCCAGCCGGGCCGCATTTTCTTGGCACGCTTGCAGTAGGGAGGGGCTCGTCTGGACCTGCTTCTGCCGGTGATCATGGAGGCCGCTGCGAGGGACGCGCAGAGCGGGCTGGAGTGGCGGGTGACGGTGCCGGAGGGCGCGTCGGTGACGGTGGAGCACGAGGCCGGGCCGGCCGGGAGGGCCTGGGCGTGGCTGGTCGCCTGCGTGCTCATGCTCGGGGCCACGGTGTCCGGCTTCGCCAAGAAGGTGTGGAAGATTGGCGCCGACGATCCGAGGAGAGTGGTGCACGGCCTCAAAGTCGGCGTTGCGCTTACCTTGGTCTCCGTCTTCTACTACACCAGGCCGCTCTACGACGGCGTCGGCGGGGCTTCCATGTGGGCCATCATGACCGTCGTCGTCATTTTCGAGTACACTGTTGGTAAGTCGCACCTAGTAGAATCATTACAAAACGGATCAGTAGCGGAGCAACTGTATCTTCAGCATGCATGCATGCATGTATTTACTCTTGGCTTGATCGCTGATTTTGTTTGTGTATGGACGTGTAGGCGGCAGCGTGTACAAAGGGTTCAACCGGGCCGTGGCGACGGCGAGCGCCGGCGTGCTCGCGCTGGGCGTGAACTGGGTGGCGAGCAAGTCCGGCGACAAGCTCGAGCCGGTCATCACCACTGGCTCCCTCTTTCTTCTTGGTACGTAGTACTATAAACCTTCGTGCGCACTTACAAACCGGGCACGCTACCTTTCTGCCACACGTACTAATAATTATCTATGGGGTGTGCGTGCAGCTGCGGCAGCCACCTTCTCGCGGTTCATACCGACGGTGAAGGCCCGGTTCGACTACGGCGTGACCATCTTCATCCTGACATACAGCCTGGTGGCCGTGTCGGGGTACCGCGTCGACGAGCTGGTGGAGCTGGCGCAGCAGCGGCTTGTCACCATCGCCATCGGCATCTTCATCTGCCTCGCCGTCTGCGTGCTCATCTGGCCCGTGTGGGCCGGCCAGGAGCTGCACCAGCTCACGGTGCGCAACATGGAGAAGCTCGCGGCCGCCGTGGAGGGCTGCGTCGAGGAATACTTCGGCGAGGAGGAGGGCGCGCAGGCCAAGTCGGAGGGCTACAAGTGCGTGCTCAACTCCAAGGCGTCCGAGGACTCGCAGGCCAACCTGGCGCGGTGGGAGCCCGCGCACGGCAAGTTCGGCTTCCGCCACCCCTACGCCCAGTACACCAAGCTCGGCGCCGCCATGCGCCACTGCGCCTACTGCGTGGAGACCCTCAAGAGCTGCGTCGGCGCCGAGCTCCAGGCCCCCGAGAGCGTGAAGCGGCTGCTCGCCGACGTGTGCACGAGGCTGGGTGCGCAGTGCGGGCGGGTGCTGAGGGAGGCGTCCAGCTCCGTGGCCACGATGACGACCTCCCCGGCCCTGGACTTCGCCGTGGCAGACATGAACACGGCCGTGCACGAGCTGCAGGGCGACATGCGGGAGCTCCCGTTCACGCTGGCCGGGGAGCCGGAGGAGGCGTCGCTGATCGACGCCATGCCGCTCTTCACCGTGGCGTCGCTGCTGACGGAGATATCGACGAGGATCGAGAGCGTGGTCGACGCCGTGGACACGATGGCCAGCCTCGCCAGCTTCAAGCAGGCGGACGATGATGACGACAAAAAGGGAGACGCCGAGCTGAAAACGAAAGTACATCCATTGAACGAGACAGACTCCGATGAGCCACCTGAAGAAAAGAAAACAACCAAACCTTCTGAGCAGGTTTAGAACGAGCGTCGTCTATGAAAGCGCTCCGGAGCAGCTGGACTTATCGGACCGGACGAGTAACCGAGTATGATCAGATTTAACCTGACAATACCATCGAGTTAGCTATATCAGTAGTAATTACATTCTTGTTTATAGCGTTGGTTATTATTTTCCGCGGACAGAAGATGATGCATGAACTTCTGATCCGCGGCGTTCAGGTCGAATAAACACCGGCTTATGATCATCGCAGAGTAGACCGGCGTCCATCATGTTGTACCTGTGCATACATATATGTTGACACGATCATACAAACTGATGAAATGACACTAGTTTTCTCATTTCAGAATATGAAAAGACAGTAGCTGCTAGTAGTACGTACCCGTGTGCGTACCACACTTGTACAAACCGACGGAAAAGGCGGCTGAGCACACGAACCTTGCAGGGCTGGCTACCCTAAAATAATCCATCCTATAGACATGCGGTCACTCTCCGTGCTTTTCCCCTAGTCGATGCCATGTTTCCATTTCTCTGGTGCAGCCTGTTGCATTACAGCAGCGCGGCGCACTAGAGGATTGTGCGCTCGCATTGCCCCGGTTCCGATCGTATCGCCTCGAGAAAGAGGTTTTATAATCGGGCCGGGAAAGGCGTCGTCCTTGTCCGGCCGACGGCGGCGCAACCCAAACCCGTTGAGCTCGATGGCGTATCGTACCTGCTGCCGAGGTTAGGAGGACAGTGGCCATGGGATTCGGCCCAGCTCCTTCCTAGTGGAGTACAAACACAGCGGCACTGAGCTGCTGGGAGATGGGAGAGGACCCCCTGATGGCGGGGTAGATGACGCCTCATGCATATCTGAAACGAAATGGCGGACCGCTGGATCACTCGGTTGGATATCATCGTCCTCGAGCTGAGCGATGGCCACGGGATAATGTTTCGGTGGCGGTAATGCGTATGGAAACAGCGTTATCTCCATGGTTAGCCGTGGCTGAATAATATCTCATGGGATATTGCGATCTTCGGATTTCAGTAGCCCCCATGCAGTGGATGTGCTCTGACCAACATGATAAAGCTATGCAGCCGCGAGTAGCACTCACAACTCTTTATACATCAACTTGGTGTGTGATTTATGCTTTAATGAAACAAGCATTTTTCGTATGGGAAGCACTAGCCGACGCCTTTCAGTTTCACCTGGAAAAACATTCATGGTTATATTTGAAGACAATTGCCCCTTCATCGCTTTGGGTATGAAAAGTTTTGGACTCGTCCGCCACGTCAGCCCGGTCCGCCACGACCATACAGACCCCGCTTCGTCCACATTAAAAAATCCTCATCTGAAGCAAGCCCTAGCTTCACTCCACTCACCGCCCCGCTCTCCATCACTTCCCATCCACTCGCCATTCGTTCCCCTCCCCCCGGGCTAAGTACATACTCCCTCCGTTCGGAATTACTTGTCGCGAAAATGGATGTATCTAGATGTATTTTAGTTCTAGTTACATCCATTTTCGAGACAAGTAATTCGGAACGGAGGGAGTAGATGACAACGTATAACAAACACCTGAAGAGTATAAGAATCAGGATTGCTCAGCCCCATGAACCTATGTTAACTTGTGTCAATGATGTTTTTTCAATTTACGTATAGCACAGTTGTGCTTCTCACAGAAGCACAATTTTTTTCGAGAAGCAAAGTTGTGCTTCTTGTGGAAGCAAATTTGTGCTTTTAGTTGAAGCATTTTTTTTCAAGAAGCACAGTTGTGTTTCTCGCGAAAGAAAAGCAAATGTATGCTTCTCATGTAAGCGCATGCTTTTTCTCTTTTGGAAAAGCATAACCATGCTTCACAAAAAAATACACAAAAGAAATCTCTAAAACCTACGGAAAATTAGGAGAAAACCGAAAAGATGAAAACCCCGAAAACACGATCTAAATCCGGAAAACACGTGCAAAACAATTCAGATGAAACGCCGAACATACAACACGTGACGGCAGCTGGGCGCTCCACTTGGTAGGCTCCCAGGCCATAAAAGTGACATTTGCGGGAGGCCTGCAAGGGGTAACACTTAGTTGCTCTCCTATATCTCTCTTGATGCGAGATGGAATTGAAGGCAGCCTCAAGCGAGCATATTATTGGGTCGAGCCAAGTAGCTTTCTACTGGTTTGTCTTTCTTCTCCATTTTCTCATTCTTCATCGTTTATATATTTTTGAAACATTTGAAATACATATATTCCAGAACCAAAATGTACTTAATTTTTCTAAAATCACGAGGAGTATGGATTTTAAACAATTTTGAATGTTGACCCAATATGAACATTTTGTTAGCATAATTTTAATAAAATGTCGACAACATTAAAAAAATGTTTGTGCTATTGAAAAATGGTCATGCGTTTCCAAAATATCAAATATTTATACAACTAAAAGTATGTTTATGCAATTCAAAAAAATATGCCGTTCATAAAAATGTATGTTACATAAAAAATGTTCATGAGTCCAAAACTATGTTCATGATATTCATGTGTTTCAAAAATATTTCGTGACATCTTGTAAAATGTATATACAATTTAAAATATGTGCCTAATTTAAAAAAGCATCATACCATTTATAAAGATGTTGCAACATATATTTGCACTCGACATGTATCAAAAAATGTTCAAAAACATGTTTTTAAATGTGTATAAAGAAGTTTTAGATGTATAAGAAAAATGTACAAACTTTATGAAAAAACATAGACATCAAAACATATATATAATTAAAAATATGTATTTAAAAATTATTAAACGTGTATAACAAATTGCTCTAATATATATGAAAAATATACAATGTATGCGAGAAAAAGGGAAATAGATGTTGAAAAAGGCAAAAGGATAAAAAAACAAAAAACAAAGCAAACCGGCAGAGAAATACAGAAAACCAAAACCCAAAAGAAAATTGTAGAAAACCGACACAGACAACCGAAAGAAAAGATAATGGGAAAAGGGAAAATGAAAACAAAAAGGAAAACCCGACGAAAAAGCGCAAGAAAAAAAACGAAAACCAGCACATAAAAATATAGATAAAGAGAGAGAAAAACCGGCCCTAAAAACCGCTCCTGTAAGAACCATATATTAGGATGGCCCGATAACGCCTGGACGCGAAAATCCTTGAGGCGAGACGGAAGATATTGTAGCATTAGTAGTTATATAAACAAGCGGATCCTATACGGCGCGTAGGACACCCCCTAGCGCCATGGTGCACCCCCTCCCCCCCCCCCAGCTCACCTGCACGCCTTCTGGCTGGCTCATGTGGGGTGCGAGCCCCCCCCCCCCCCCAGCTCACCTGCACGCCTTCTGGCCGGCTCATGTGGGGTGCGACCCCCCTTTCTTTTTTCTTTCCTTTTTTCATCTTTACTTTTTACCTTTTTGCGAGTTTTCTTTCAAATTCATGAACACTTTTTTGTTCATCGTATTAAAAAAATTCATCAATGTAAAAAAAGTTCAACAATTCAGAAAATGTTCATCGAATTCAAATTTTTTGTTCATTGGATTTTAAAAATGTAGACCAAAATTCAAAAATTGTTCACCGACCTCGAAAAATATTCATTAAATTAAAATTTGTTCATCAAACTCCAAATTTGTTCATTGATTTCAAAGTTTGTTCATCCATTTTTCAAAAAAAACTTGAATACAAATTTTCTTCATCAAGTTAAAAAATTGTTCATCAAATTCAAATATTTTTTATGAAATATAAAAAATGCTCATCATTATAAAAAATGCTCATAAAAATGTTCATTAAAATTAAAAAGATGTTCATTCTTTTGAGTTGCAAACATTTTTGAATTCAAGAACTATTTTTATGACAATTCACAATATTTTTGAATTTTACAACCAATCCTGAATTATTTGGATATAGAATAAATGAAAAACAGAAAGTAAAAAAGGAAAAGTAAGAGAACGAAAAAAACGGGGGCGCCTACTCGCGCATGGGCAAACCCAATAGGGCGCCCACTATGTTCAAATAATCGAGTTAGTTTTGTTTGTGTTTGATCCCTAGTATCCACTATGTTCTGAGATTGATGTTGCTATGACTTTGCTATGCTTAATGCTTGTCACTAGGGCCCGAGTGTCATGATTTCAGATCTGAATCTATTATGTTTTCATAAATATATGTGTGTTATTGATCCTACCTTGCAAGTTGGAGACACATATTATGAGTTATGATCCGCATACCCCAAGGTGACAATAATTGGGATTCTTTCCGGTGATTATCGTAGTTTGAGGAGTTCATGTATTCACTAAGTGCTAATGCTTTGTTCTGGTTCTTTATTAAAAGGAGGCTTTAATATCCCTTAGTTTTCTTATGGACCCTGTTGCCACGGGAGGATATGACAAAAGATATCATGCAAGTTCTTTTTCATAAGCACGTATGACTATATACGGAATATATGCCTACATTATATTGATGAATTGGAGCTAGGTATGTGTCACCCTAGGTTATGACTGTTACATGATGAATATTATCCAACACAATTATCGTTGCCGATCCAATGCGTACGAGCTTTTCACATATTGATCTTTGCTAAGTTACTTTTGCCGTGCTGCTGTTACAATCACTACAAAACTGCTACTGCTACTATTGCCACTGTTATCATTACTTCCATACAACTTTGCTACTAAAACTTCGTTGCAGATATTAAGTCTTTTAGATGTGGTTGAATTGACAACTCAACTGCTAATACTCGTGAATATTCTTTGGCTCTTCTTGTGTCGAATCGATAAATTTTGGTTGAATACTCTACCCTCGAAAACTGTTGCGATCCCCTATACCAGTGGGTTATCAGCGCGCAGGGCTCCGCTACAACGGGGAGGCCCGGGAAGGCCTTGAAGGAAATATGCCCTAGAGGCAATAATAAAGTTGTTATTTATATTTCCTTATATCATGATAAATGTTTATTATTCACGCTAGAATTGTATTAACCGGAAACTTAGTACATGTATGAATACATAGACAAATATAGTGTCCCTAGTATGCCTCTACTTGACTAGCTCGTTAATCAAAGATGGTTAAGTTTCCTGACCATAGACATGTGTTGTCATTTGATGAACGGGATCACATCATTAGAGAACGATGTGATGGACAAGACCCATCCGTTAGCTTAGCATAATGATCGTTTAGTTTTATTGCTATTGCTTTCTTCATGACTTATACATATTTCTCTGACTATGAGATTATGCAACTCCCGAATACAGGAGGAACACCTTGTGTGCTATCAGACGTCACAACGTAACTGGGTGATTATAAATATGCTCTACAGGTGTCTCCGATGGTGTTTGTTGAGTTGGCATAGATCGAGATTAGGATTTGTCACTCCGAGTATCGGAGAGGTATCTCTGGGCCCTCTCGGTAATGCACATCACTATAAGCCTTGCAGGCAATGTGACTAATGATTTAGTTACGGGATGATGCATTACAAAACGAGTAAAGAGACTTGTCGGTAACGAGATTGAACTAGGTATGAGGATACCGAAGAACCGAATCTCGGGCAAGTAACATACCGATGACAAAGGGAATGACGTATGTTGTTATGCGGTTTGACCGATAAATATCTTCGTAGAATATGTAGGAGCCAATATGAGCATCCAGGTTCCGCTATTGGTTATTGACCGAAGATGTGTCTCGGTCATGTCTACATAGTTCTCGAACCCGTAGGGTCCGCACGCTTAACATTCGATGACGATTTGTATTATGAGTTATGTGTTTTGGTGACCGAAGTTTGTTCAGAGTCCCGAATGAGATCACGGACATGACGAGGAGTCTCGAAATGGTTGGGAGGTAAAGAATGATATATTGGAAGGTTATATACGGATACCGGAATGGTTCCGATAAGGTTTGTGGATTTTTCGGAGTACCGGGAGGCTACCGGAACCCTCCGGGAAAGTTAATGGGCCTATTGGGCCATACCGGAGAGAGGGAGGCTGCCATAGGAGGTGGCGCCCCCAAGCCCAAACCGAATTGGACTAGGGGTGGGGGGGGGTGCGGCTCCCCTTTCCTTCTCCCTCTCCCTCTTTCCCCTTTCCCCTTTCCGTTGGTTGGAAGGAGGGGGGGGGGCGAATCCTACTTGGACTAGGAGTCCAAGTAGGACTCCCCCCTTGGCGCGCCCCCCTTGGGCCGGCCACCTCCTCCTCCCCCCTTTATATATGGGGGCAGGGGGCACCCCAAAGGCACATTAATTGTCCCTTAGCCGTGTGCGGTGCCCCCTCCATAGTTTACCAGCTCGGCCATATTGTCGTAGTGCTTAGGCGAAGCCCTGCGCGGATCATATCATCAACACCGGCACCACACCATCGTGCCGACGAAACTCTCCCTCGACCCTCTACTGGATCAAGTGTTGGGGATCGTAGCAGAAATTTAAAATTTTCTACGCATCACCAAGATCAATCTATGGAGTCATCTAGCAACGAGGGGAGAGGAGTGCATCTACATACCCTTGTAGATCGCGAGCGGAAGCATTCAAGAGAACGGGGTTGATGGAGTTGTACTCGTCGTGATCCAAATCACCGAAGATCCTAGCGCCGAACGGACGGCACCTCCGCATTCAACACATGTACGGAGCGAGAACGTCTCTCGCACCTTGATCTAGCAAGGAGGAGGGAGAGGTTGAGGAAGAGGGCTCCAACAGCAGCACGATGGCGTGGTGGTGGTGGAGCAGCAGTACTCCGGCAGGGCTTCGCCAAGCTCTTGCGGAGGAGGAGAGGTGTTGGGGAGGGGAGGGGCTGCGCCTTGGATGGTGTATGCAGCCCTCCCCTTGCCCCTCTATATATAGGGGAAGGAAGGGGGCCATCCCCCTCTAGATGAGATCTAGAGGGGGGCGGCGGCCAAGGGGAGGAGGCTTGCCCCACAAGCAAGGGGGGCGCCCCCTTAGGGTTTCCCCCCAACCCTAGGCGCATGGGCCCAAGGGGGGGATGCGCCCATCCCATGTAGGGCTGGTTCCGTTTCCTCTATAGCCCATTAGGCCCTCCGAGAGAGGTGGCCCCTCCCGGTGGACCCCGGAACCCCTCCGGTGGCCCCGGTACAATACCGATATGCCCCCGAACCTTTCCGGTGACCGTATGACAACTTCCTACATATAAATCTTCACCTCCAGACCATTCCGAAACTCCTCGTGACGTCCGGGATCTCATCCGGGACTCCGAACAACATTCGGTAATCACATACAAGTCTTCCTAATAACCCTAGCGTCATCGAACCTTAAGAGTGTGTAGACCCTATGGGTTCGGGAACCATGCAAACATGACCGAGACAACTCTCCGGCCAATAACCAACATCGGGATCTGGATACCCATGTTGGCTCCCACATGTTCCACGATGATCTCATCGGATGAACCACAATGTTGAGGATTCAAGCAATCCCGTATACAATTCCCTTTGCCAATCGGTACATTACTTGCCCGAGATTTGATCATCGGTATCCCAATACCTCGTTCAATCTCGTTACCGGCAAGTCACTTTACTCGTTCCGTAATGCATGATCCCGTGACCAACTACTTAGTCACACTGAGCTCATTATGATGATGCATTACCGAGTGGGCCCAGAGATACCTCTCCGTCATACGGAGTGACAAATCCCAGTCTCGATTCATGCCAACCCAACAGACACTTTCGGAGATACCTGTAGTGTACCTTTATAGCCACCCAGTTACGTTGTGACGTTTGGTACACCCAAAGCACTCCTACGGTATCCGGGATTTGCACAATCTCATGGTCTAAGGAAATGATACTTGACACTTAGAAAAGCTCTAGCAGACGAACTACACGATCTTGTGTTATGCTTAGGATTGGGTCTTGTCCATCACATCATTCTCCTAATGATGTGATCCCGTTATCAATGACATCCAATGTCCATGGTCAGGAAACCGTAACCATCTATTGATCAACGAGCTAGTCAACTAGAGGCTCACTAGGGACATGTTGTGGTCTATGTATTCACACATGTATTACGATTTCCGGATAACACAATTATAGCATGAACAATAGACAATTATCATGAACAAGGAAATATAATAATAACCATTTTATTATTGCCTCTAGGGCATATTTCCAACAGTCTCCCACTTGCACTAGAGTCAATAATCTAGTTACATTGTGATGAATCGAACACCCATAGAGTTCTGGTGTTGATCATGTTTTGCTCGAGGAAGAGGTTTAGTCAACGGATCTGCGACATTCAGGTCCGTATGCACTTTACAAATATCTATGTCTCCATTTTGAACATTTTCATGAATGGAGTTGAAGCGACGCTTGATATGCCTGGTCTTCCTGTGAAACCTGGGCTCCTTGGCAAGGGCAATAGCTCCAGTGTTGTCACAGAAGAGAGTCATCGGGCCCGACGCATTGGGAATAACTCCTAGGTCGGTAATGAACTCCTTCACCCAGATTGCTTCTTGTGCTGCCTCCGAGGCTGCCATGTACTCCGCTTCACATGTAGATCCCGCCATGACGCTTTGCTTGCAACTGCACCAGCTGACTGCCCCACCATTCAAGATATACACGTATCCGGTTTGTGACTTAGAGTCATCCAGATCTGTGTCGAAGCTAGCATCGACGTAACCCTTTACGACAAGCTCTTCGTCACCTCCATAAACGAGAAACATATCCTTAGTCCTTTTCAGGTACTTCAGGATATTCTTGACCGCTGTCTAGTGTTCCATGCCGGGATTACTTTGGTACCTTCCTACCAAACTTACGGCAAGGTTTACATCAGGTCTGGTACACAGCATGGCATACATAATAGACCCTATGGCCGAGGCATAGGGGACGACACTCATCTTTTCTCTATCTTCTGCCGTGGTCGGGCATTGAGCTGTGCTCAATCTCATACCTTGCAACATAGGCAAGAACCCCTTCTTGGACTGATCCATATTGAACTTCTTCAATATCTTGTCAAGGTATGTACTCTGTGAAAGACCAATGAGGCGTCTCGATCTATCTCTATAGATCTTGATGCCTAATATATAAGCAGCTTCTCCAAGATCCTTCATTGAAAAACACTTGTTCAAGTAGGCCTTTATGCTTTCCAAGAATTCTATATCATTTCCCATCAATAGTATGTCATCCACATATAATATGAGAAATGCTACAGAGCTCCCACTCACTTTCTTGTAAACACAGGCTTCTCCATAAGTCTGTGTAAACCCAAACGCTTTGATCATCTCATCAAATCGAATGTTCCAACTCCGAGATGCTTGCACCAGCCCATAGATTGAGCGTTGGAGCTTGCACACCTTGTCAGCATTCTTAGGATCGACAAAACCTTCTGGCTGCATCATATACAATTCTTCCTTAAGGAAACCATTAAGGAATGCCGTTTTGACGTCCATTTGCCATATCTCATAATCATAGAATGCGGCAATTGCTAACATGATTCGGACGGACTTCAGCTTCGCTACGGGTGAGAAAGTCTCATCGTAGTCAACCCCTTGAACTTGTCGATAACCCTTAGCGACAAGCCGAGCCTTATAGATGGTCACATTACCATCCGCGTCTGTCTTCTTCTTAAAGATCCATTTATTTTCTATGGCTCGCCGATCATCGGGCAAGTCAGTCAAAGTCCATACTTCGTTTTCATACATGGATCCTATCTCGGATTTCATGGCTTCCAGCCATTTGTCGGAATCTGGGCCCGCCATCGCTTCTTCATAGTTCGAAGGTTCACCATTGTCCAACAACATGATTTCCAGGACAGGGTTGCCGTACCACTCTGGTGCGGAACGTGTCCTTGTGGACCTACGAAGTTCAGTAGCAACTTGATCTGAAGTTTCATGATCATCATCATTAACTTCCTCTCTAGTCGGTGCAGGCACCTCAGGAACATTTTCCTGAGCTGCGCCACTCTCCGGTTCAAGAGGCAATACTTCATCAAGTTCTACTTTCCTCCCACTTACTTCTTTCGAGAGAAACTCTTTCTCTAGAAAGGATCCATTCTTGGCAACAAAGATCTTGCCTTCGGATCTGAGGTAGAAGGTATACCCAATAGTTTCTTTAGGGTATCCTATGAAGACGCATTTTTCCAATTTGGGTTCGAGCTTTTCAGGTTGAAGTTTCTTCACGTAAGCATCGCATCCCCAAACTTTTAGAAACGACAGCTTAGGTTTCTTCCCAAACCATAATTCATACGGTGTCGTCTCAACGGATTTCTACGGAGCCCTATTTAAAGTGAATGCGACAGTCTCTAAAGCATAGCCCCAAAATGACAATGGTAGATCGGTAAGAGAGATCATAGATCGCACCATATCTAATAGAGTGCGATTACGATGTTCGGACACACCATTATGCTGAGGTGTTCTAGGCGGCGTCAGTTGTGAAACTATTCCACATTTCCTTAAGTGTGTGCCAAATTCGTGACTCAAATATTCTCCCCCACGATCTGATCGCAAGAACTTGATTTTCCTGTCACGTTGATTCTCAACCTCACTCTGAAATTCCTTGAACTTTTCAAAGGTCTCAGACTTGTGTTTCATTAAGTAGACATACCCATATCTACTCAAGTCATCAGTGAGGGTGAGAACATAACGATAGCCACCACGAGCCTCAACACTCATTGGACCGCACACATCTGTATGTATGATTTCCAATAAGTTGGTTGCTCGCTCCATTGTTCCGGAGAACGGAGTCTTGGTCATTTTGCCCATGAGGCATGGTTCGCACGTGTCAAATGATTCATAATCAAGAGACTCCAAAAGTCCATCTGCATGGAGTTTCTTCATGCGTTTGACACCAATGTGACCAAGGCGGCAGTGCCACAAGTATGTGGGACTATCATTATCAACCTTACATCTTTTGGTACTCACACTATGAATATGTGTAACATCACGTTCGAGATTAAATAAGAATAAACCATTGACCAGCGGGGCATGACCATAAAACATATCTCTCATATAAATAGAACAACCATTATTCTCGGATTTAAATGAGTAGCCATCTCGTATTAAACGAGATCCTGATACAATGTTCATGCTCAAAGCTGGCACTAAATAACAATTATTGAGGTTTAAAACTAATCCCGTAGGTAAATGTAGAGGTAGCATGCCGACGGCGATCACATCGACCTTGGAACCATTCCCGACGCGCAACGTCACCTCGTCCTTCGCCAGTCTCCGCTTATTCCGCAGCTCCTGTTTTGAGTTACAAATATGAGCAACCACACCGGTATCAAATACCCAGGAGCTACTACGAGTACTGGTAAGGTACACATCAATAACATGTATATCACATATACCTTTGGTGTTGCCGGCCTTCTTGTCCGCTAAGTACTTGGGGCAGTTCCGCTTCCAGTGACCACTTCCCTTGCAATAAAAACACTCAGTCTCGGGCTTGGGTCCATTCTTTGGCTTCTTCCCGGCAGCTTGCTTACCGGGCGCGGCAACTCCCTTGCCGTCCTTCTTGAAGTTCTTTTTACCCTTGCCCTTTCTTGAACTTAGTGGTTTTATTCACCATCAACACTTGATGTTCCTTTTTGATTTCCACCTCCGCTGATTTCAGCATTGAATATACCTCAGGAATGGTCTTTTCCATCCCCTGCATATTGAAGTTCATCACAAAGCTCTTGTAGCTAGGTGGGAGCGACTGAAGGATTCTGTCAACGACCGCATCATCCGGGAGATTAACTCCCAGCTGAGACAAGCGGTTGTGCAACCCAGACATTTTGAGTATGTGCTCGCTGACGGAACTATTCTCCTCCATCTTACAACTGTAGAACTTGTCGGAGACTTCATATCTCTCGACCCGGGCATGAGCTTGGAAAACCATTTTCAGCTCTTGGAACATCTCATATGCTCCGTGTTGCTCAAAACGCTTCTGGAGCCCCGGTTCTAAGCTGTAAAGCATGCCGCACTGAACCAGGGAGTAATCATCAGCACGGGACTGCCAAGCGTTCATAACGTCTTGGTTTGCTGGGGGTGGTGCTTCACCTAGCGGTGCTTCAAGGACATATGCTTTCTTGGCAGCTATGAGGATGATCCTCAAGTTCCGGACCCAGTCCGTATAGTTGCTACCATCGTCTTTCAGCTTGGTTTTCTCTAGGAACGCGTTGAAGTTGAGGACAACATTAGCGTGGGCCATTTGATCTACAAGACATATTGTAAAGATTTTAGACTAAGTTCATGATAATTAAGTTCATCTAATCAAATTATTTAATGAACTCCCACTCAGATAGACATCCCTCTAGTCATCTAAGTGATACATGATCCGATTCAACTAGGCCGTGTCCGATCATCACGTGAGACGGACTAGTCATCATCGGTGAACATCTTCATGTTGATCGTATCTTCTATACGACTCATGTTCGACCTTTCGGTCTTCCGTGTTCCGAGGCCATGTCTGTACATGCTAGGCTCGTCAAGTCAACCTAAGTGTTTTGCGTGTGTAAATCTGGCTTACACCCGTTGTATGCGAACGTTAGAACCTATCACACCCGATCATCACGTGGTGCTTCGGAACAACGGACCTTAGCAACGGTGCACAGTTAGGGGGAACACTTTCTTGAAATTATTGTGAGGGATCATCTTATTTATTCTACCGTCGTTCTAAGCAAATAAGATGTAAAACATGATAAACATCACATGCAATCAAATAGTGACATGATATGGCCAATATCATTTTGCTCCTTTTTGATCTCCATCTTCGGGGCGCCATGATCATCGTCGTCACCGGCATGACACCATGATTTCCATCATCATGATCTCCATCATCGTGTCTTCATGAAGTTGTCTCGTCAACTATTACTTCTACTACTATGGCTAACGGTTAGCGATAAAGTAAAGTAATTACATGACGTATAAGTTGACACGCAGGTCATAAATAAATTAAGACAACTCCTATGGCTCCTGCCGGTTGTCATACTCATCGACATGCAAGTCGTGATTCCTATTACAAGAACATGATCAATCTCATACATCACATATATCATTCATCACATCCTTTTGGCCATATCACATCACACGGCATATGCTGCAAAAACAAGTTAGACGTCCTCTAATTGTTGTTGCAAGTTTTTACGTGGCTGCTATAGGTTTCTAGCAAGAACGTTTCTTACCTACGCCAAAACCACAACGTGATATGCCAATTTCTATTTACCCTTCATAAGGACCCTTTTCATCGAATCCGATCCGACTAAAGTGGGAGAGACAGACACCCGCTAGCCACCTTATGCAACTAGTGCATGTCAGTCGGTGGAACCAGTCTCACGTAAGCGTACGTGTAAGGTCGGTCCGGGCCGCTTCATCCCACGATGCCGCCGAATCAAGATAAGACTAGTAACGGCAAGTAAATTGACAAAATCGACGCCCACAACAACTTGTGTTCTACTCGTGCATAGAAACTATGCATAGACCTAGCTCATGATGCCACTGTTGGGGATCGTAGCAGAAATTTAAAATTTTCTACGCATCACCAAGATCAATCTATGGTCATCTAGCAACGAGGGGAGAGGAGTGCATCTACATACCCTTGTAGATCGCGAGCGGAAGCGTTCAAGAGAACGGGGTTGATGGAGTCGTACTCGTCGTGATCCAAATCACCGATGATCCTAGCGCCGAACGGATGGCACCTCCGCGTTCAACACACGTACGGAGCGAGGACGTCTCCCGCGCCTTGATCCAGCAAGGAGGAGGGAGAGGTTGAGGAAGAGGGTTCCAACAGCAGCACGACAACGTGGTGGTGGTGGAGCAGCAGTACTCCGGCAGGGCTTTGCCAAGCTCTTGCGGAGGAGGAGAGGTGTTGGGGAGGGGAGGGGCTGCGCCTTGGATGGTGTATGCAGCCCTCCCCTTGGCCCTCTTTATATAGGGGAAGGAGGAAGGGGGCCGGCCCCCTCTAGATGAGATCTAGAGGGGGGGGCAAGGGGAGGGGGCTTGCCCCCCAAGCAAGGGGGGCGCCCCCCTTAGGGTTCCCCCCCAACCCTAGGCGCATGGGCCCAAGGGGGGGATGCGCCCAGCCCATGTAGGGCTGATTCCCTTTCCTGTACAGCCCATTAGGCCCTCCGAGAGAGGTGG
Organism: Triticum aestivum; assembly: GCF_018294505.1. Lineage (NCBI taxonomy): Eukaryota > Viridiplantae > Streptophyta > Magnoliopsida > Poales > Poaceae > Triticum > Triticum aestivum. The sequence continues at coordinate 475,312,569 of NC_057809.1, read as the reverse complement.
CCCCTCCTGGTGGACCCCCGGAACCCCTCTGGTGGCCCCGGTACAATACCGATATGCCCCCGAACCTTTCCGGTGACCGTATGACAACTTCCTACATATAAATCTTCACCTCCGGACCATTCCGGAACTCCTCGTGACGTCAGGGATCTCCTCCGAGACTCTAAACAACATTCAGTAATCACATACAAGTCTTCCTAATAACCCTAGCGTCATCAAACCTTAAGTGTGTAGACCCTACGGGTTCGGGAACCATGCAGACATGACCAAGACAACTCTCCGGCCAATAACCAATAGCGGGATCTGGATACCCATGTTGTCTCCCACATGTTCCATGATGATCTCATCGGATGAACCACGATGTCGAGGATTCAAGCAATCCCGTATACAATTCCCTTTGTCAATCGGTATGTTACTTGCTCGAGATTCGATCGTCGGTACCCCAATACCTCATTCAATCTCGTTACCGGCAAGTCACTTTACTCGTTCCGTAATGTATGATCCCATGACCAACTACTTAGTCACACTGAGCTCATTATGATGATGCATTACCGAGTGGGCCCAGAGATACCTCTCCGTCATACGGAGTGACAAATCCCAGTCTCGATTTCATGCCAACCCAACAGACACTTTCGGAGATACCTGTAGTGTACCTTTATAGCCACCCAATTACGTTGTGACGTTTGGTACACCCAAAGCACTCCTACGGTATCTGGGAGTTGCACAATCTCATGGTCTAAGGAAATGATACTTGACACTTAGAAAAGCTCTAGCAGACGAACTACACGATCTTGTGCTATGCTTAGGATTGAGTCTTGTCCATCACATCATTCTCCTAATGATGTGATCCCGTTATCAATGAAATCCAATGTCCATGGTCAGGAAACCGTAACCATCTATTGATCAACGAGCTAGTCAACTAGAGGCTCACTAGGGACATGTTGTGGTCTATGTGTTCACACATGTATTACGACTTCCAGATGACACAATTATAGCATGAACAATAGACAATTATCATGAACAAGGAAATATAATAATAACCATTTTATTATTGCCTCTAGGGCATATTTCCAACATCAAGAGCTCAAGGGACGTCATCGTGCTGAAGTGCGCTGAACACGGAGGTGTCATACATTCGGTACTTGGATCAGTTGGATCGTGAAGACGTTCGACTACATCAATTGCATTAACCTAACGCTTCCGCTTTCGGTGTAGGAGGGTATGTGGACACACTCTCCCCTCTCGTTGGTATGTATCTCCTAGATAGATCTTGCGTGATCGTAGGATTTTTTTTGAAATTGCATGCTACGTTCCCAACAGTGGCATCCGAGCGAGGTCTATGCGTAGATGATATGCACAAGTAGAACACAATGAGTTGTGGGCGATAATAGTCATACTGCTTACCACCAACGTCTTACTTTAATTCATCGGTATTGTTGGATGAAGCGGCCCAGACCGACATTACATGACCGCGTTCATGAGACTAGTTCTACCGACGTGCTTCGCACACAGGTGGCTAGCGGGTGTCTGTTTCTCCGACTTTAGTTGAATCGAGTTTGACTACGACCGGTCCTTGTTGAAGGTTAAAACAACACACTTGACAAAAAATCGTTGTGGTTTTGATGCGTATGTAAGAACGGTTCTTGCTCGAAGCCTGTAGCAGCCACGTAAAACTTGCAACAACAAAGTAGAGGACGTCTAACTTATTTTTGCAGGGCATGTTGTGATGTGATATGGTCAAGACATGATGAGATATAAATTGTTGTATGAGATGATCATGTTTTGTAGAAGTTATCGGAAACTGGCAAGAGCCTTATGATTTTCGCTTTATTGTATGAAATGCAATCACCATGTAATTGCTTTACTTTATCACTAAGCGGGAGCAATAGTCATAGAAGCTATAGTTGGCGAGACGACAACGATGCTACGATGGAGATCAAGGTGTCAAGCCAGTGACGATGGAGATCATGATGGTGCTTTGGAGATGGAGATCAAAGGCACAAGGTGATGATGGCCATATCATGTCACATATTTTGATCGCATGTGATGTTTATCCTTTATGCATCTTATTTTGCTTAGTACGACGGTAGCATTATAAGATGACCCCTCACTAAATTTCAAGGTATAAGTGTTCTCCCTGAGTATACACCGTTGCTACAGTTCGTCGTGCCGAGACACCACGTGATGATCGGGTGTGATAAGCTCTACGTTCACATACAACGGGTGCAAGCCAGTTTTGCACGTGCAGAATACTCGGGTTAAACTTGACGAGCCTAGCATATGCAGATATGGCCTCGGAACACAGAGACCGAAAGGTCGAACGTGAATCATATAGTAGATATGATCAACATAGTGATGTTCACCATTGAAAATTACTCCATCTCACGTGATGATCGGACAGGGTTTAGTTGATATGGATCACGTGATCATTTAGATGACTAGAGGGATGTCTATCTAAGTGGGAGTTCTTTAGTAATATGATTAATTGAACTTTAATTTATGATGAACTTAGTACCTCATAGTTTTTGCATATCTATGTTGTTGTAGATCAATGGACCGTGCTACCGCTCCCTTGAACTTCAATGCATTCCTAGAGAAAGCTAAGTTGAAAGATGATGGTAGCAACTACACAGACTGGGTCCGTAACTTGAGGATTATCCTCATTGCTGCACAGAAGAATTACGTCTTGGAAGCACCGCTAAGTGCAAGGCCCGCTGCAGGAGCAACTCTGGACGTTATGAACGTCTGGCAGAGCAAAGCTGATGACTACTCGATAGTTCAGTGTGCCATGCTTTAAGGTTTAGAATTGGGACTTCAAAGACGTTTTGAACGTCATGGAGCATATGAGATGTTCCAGGATTTGAAGTTAATATTTCAAGCAAATGCCCTAGTTGAGAGATATGAAGTCTCCAACAAGTTCTATAGCTGCAAAATGGAGGAGAATAGTTCCGTCAGTGAACACACACTCACAATGTGTGGATACCATAACTACCTGACTCAGCCGAGAGTTAATCTTCCTGATGATAGTGTCATTGACAGAGTTCTTCAATCACTGCCGCCAAGCTATAAAGGCTTCATGATGAACTATAATATGCAAGGGATGGAAAAGACAATTCCCAAGCTCTTTGCGATGCTAAAGGCTGCAGAGGTAGAAATCAAGAAGGAGCATCAAGAGAAGACCACTAGTTTCAAGAAAAAGGGCAAACGGAAGAAGGGTAACTTCAAGAAGAAGAACAAGCAAGTTGCTGCTCAAGGGAAGAAGCCCAAGTCTGGACCTAAGCCTGAAATTGAGTGCTTCTACTACAAAGGGACTGGTCACTGGAAGCGGAACTGCCCCAAGTATTTGGCGGCTAAGAAGGATGGCAAAGTGAAAGGTATATTTCATATACATGTTATTGATGTGTACCTTACTAATGCTCGTAGTAGTGCCTGTGTATTTGATACTGGTTATGTTTCTCATATTTGCAACTCGAAATAGGGGCTACGGATTAAACAAAGATTGGCTAAGGACAAGGTGATGATGCGCGTGGGAAATGGTTCCAAAGTCGATGTGATCACCGTCGGCACGCTACCTCTACATCTACTGTCGGGATTAGTTTTACAACTAAATAATTGTTATTTGGTGCCAGCGTTAAGCATGAACATTATATCTGGATCTTGCTTGATGTGAGACGGTTATTCATTTAAATCAAAGAATAATGGTTGTTCTATTTATATGAGTAATATCTTTTATGGCCATGCACCCTTGATGAGTGGTCTATTTTTATTGAATCTCGATTGTAGTGATACACATATTCATAATATTGAAGCCAAAAGATGCAAAGTTAATAATGATAGTGCAACTTATTTGTGGCACTACCGTTTAGGTCATACTGTTGTAAAGCGCATGAAGAAACTCCACGCTGATGGGCTTTTGGAATCACTTGATGCTTGTGAACCATGCCTCATGGGCAAGATGAGCTAGACTCCATTCTCCGGAACAATGGAGCGAGCAACTGACTTATTGGAAATAATACATACTGATGTATGCAGTCTGATGAGTGTTGAGGCTCACGGTGGGTATCATTATTTTCTAACCTTCACAGATTATTTGAGCAGATATGGGTATATTGACTTAATAAAACATAAGTCTGAAACAATTGAAAACTTCAATGAATTTCAGAGTGAAGTGGAAAATCATCGTAACAAGAAAATAAAGTTTCTACGATCTGATCATGGAGGTGAATATTTGAGTTATGAGTTTGGTCTTCATTTGAAACAATGTGGAATAGTTTCGCAACTCACGCCACCTGGAACACCACAGCGTAATGGTGTGTCCGAACGTCTTAACCGTACTTTATTAGATATGGTGCAATCTATGATGTCTCTTACCGATTTACCGCCATTGTTTTGGGGTTATGCTTTAGAGACGGCTGCATTCACATTAAATAGGGCACTGATACATCTCCAATGTATCTACTTTTCGTAACACTTTTCCTCTTGTTTTGGACTCTAATTTGCATGATTTGAATGAAACTAACCCCGGACTGACGTTGTTTTCAGCAGAACTACCATGGTGTTGTTTTTGTGTAGAAATAAAAGTTCTTGGAATGGAACGAAACTTTGCGAGGAATTTTTATATAATATATAAGAATTTCTGGAGCCAAGACCTACCGGAGAGGGGCTCCTGGGTGGGCACAACCCACCAGGGCACGCCCCCTCTCCTGGCGCGCCCAGGTGGGTTATTCCCACCTGGTGGCCCCGCAGACCATGAAACTAATGCTATAAAATCCTATTTTCAGAGAAAAAATTAGGGAGAAAGAATTATCGCGATCCATGAGACAGAGCCGCCGCCAAGCCCTGTTCTTCCTCGGGAGGGCAGATCTGGAGTCTGTTTGGGGCTCCGGAGAGGGGGATCTTCGTTCTTCATCATCACCAACCCTTCTCCATCGCCAATTCCATGATGCTCCCCACCGGGAGTGAGTAATTCCTTCGTTGGCTCGCTGGTCAGTGAGGAGTTGGATGAGATTCATCATGTAATTGAGTTAGTTTTGTTAGTGCTTGATCCCTAGTATCCACTATGTTCTTAGATTGATGTTGCTATGAGTTTGCCATGCTTAATGCTTATCACTTTGGGCTGGGGTGCCATGATTTCAGATATGAACCATTTATGTTATCACCATTATATTCATGTTCTAGATCCGATCTTGCAAGTTATAGTCACCTGCTACGTGTTATGATCCGGTGACCCTGGAGTGACAATAACCGGGACTTCTTCCGGTGATTACCGTAGTTTGAGGAGTTCATGTATTCACTATGTGTTAATGCGTTGTTTCGGTTCTCTATTAAAAGGATGCCTTAATATCCCTTAGTTTCTGTGTTGACACCTGATTTTGGCAAGATACAGATTGCAATGAAGATGGTATCGAGTGAATGAGTTTTCAGCATAAAAATATTCACGTCACCGAGTGGAACCACTTTGATGTTTCGGTTATATTCATTCGACTTTATCTTACCGACCGAAACTATATTCCGAGTGGCATAGTTCAATGTTCCGAGTGGTTTTTGGCCAATCACGTATTCAATATGACCTCGGATAAAGGAGAACTCTTAAGGAATTGTCTTCGTCTCGTCGAAGCAATCGATTTTGATATATAAATCATCTCAATCTGAGTTCATATGCAAAAGTTAGAGGCAATATACTGCAGACTGAACCTCAACGGAAATATAGCGCGAGGTGCCAGACACTTGTCTGATAGGTTGCGCGAGTAATTCGGCCATCAATACGGCCTTGAATCAAAAACCTTCAACATGGAAAAGTTTCTTCTCATCGAGCCGATCAATTTTCATATATAATTTGTCTCAATCCGAGATCATATGAGGCCTGTAGAGACAAATCAAGATCGGGCTATGTTTTCAGTCGGAAATCCGAGTGAAAAGTTTACCATCCGAGTGAAAGTTTACGGTCGAGTGAAAGTTTACGGTCAAGTGAAATTGTACGGTCAAGTGAAATTTTGCTGACCGGATGAACTTATTATTATCCAAGTGGAAATATAGTCATCCGAGTGAAAATATGATCATCCGAGTGAAATTGTCGTCCAAGTGAAAATATTCCGAGTGAAAAGATTACCATCGGGACGAAAAGTTGCCGATTGAATAAGATAGTGCCTTCCAAGTGGAAATATAGTCATCCGAGTGGAAATATAGTTATCCGAGTGAAAGATTGTCTTCCGAGTGAAAAAGTCCAATCGGACGATCCGAGTGAAAGTATCTAATATCCGAGTGGATGAGCTCAAGTCCGAGTGAAATTGAGCATGTGCTCGAAAGTTTATCAAAATGACCTTGGATGAAGAAGTCTTCAATACAGAAGTTGTGCGTATCATCAAGACGGTAAATTTTTATCTTCGAGTCATCATCATCAGAGATAATATATAGCCTACAAATTCACTACGAGACTCGGATAATCCAGTCTACTGCAAAACCGAGTCCGACTGGAAGATAAAGATGACCTCGAAAAGTATTCAAGATGGCCTTATTTGAAAAAATGATCAACATGAGAGTTGTTCGTATCATTGAGGCGCACAAGTTTGATATTTGGGCCGTCTCGATCAGAGATCATATGCAAGCCCGGTGGCCCGCGCAAGAAGGAAGACAGAGTTTGGGCCAGATTCAGACTGAATCCGAGTTGGAATAGAATTAGGACTCTAGGACGTGAATTGATATAATTTTTCTTGTAAGGAAAGCCTAGATGAATCCTTTACTTGTACGCGAAGTCCAGCCGCCTTTTATATATGTTGGGGGTGACGGCCGATTGAACAACACACAATCGAACAAATCAATATACTACTTTTTCATCTACATTTTATCTCTCCACCGTTTTTCTATCTCGTTCTTCGCTGTTCTTCGTGTTTGAGAGCTGCGAATCCCGAGGCTCTAGGGGCGAGCGAATCGACCTAGGGCAGCCCATAGCCGCCGCACTCCCTGACGGGGTCCCTCCCGGGGGTGTGGGGTTTTCGGGTCTGCAAAAGCGCCCGTCGACTGTCTTGCGTATCGCGCTATCGGTCGGGTCTCCTTCGACGTGAGCTGCGGTGCATCACCCCCGGCATCGAGGGTACACGTGACGTGTTCGTGTGTCAACACACTTTTTGGCGACTCCGCTGGGGAACGAAGATCAATCGTCATCATCCACCATGTCTGATATTCCCAAGCCATCTGAGGTAGACGCCGATAACATCATTAAGCCCAGTCTTGATGAGATATCGGCCAATCATCGCCAAGTTTATGAGGAGTACAAGAAGGCGCGCGAGGAGAAGGACTTGCAGGAGTTCCTTGCAAAGTTCAAGAAGGATCGCCAAGGCAACATCACTCCGATTGAAGAAATCAAGTTCCCTCCTCTTCAAGCCGAGCAGGTTAAACCCTCTGTAAGTACTGCCTTTTCTCCTGAGCAGTGGGCTGAGATTGAAAGTCGTATTGCTGATGGTAACAATCTAGTATATCAAACTTTTATAGAAAATACTAATGCTCAGAAGAATATATCTTAATCGTCTAGTGGTAATAATGGCTTTACCTATTGCATCGGCGCCTCCCGTGCCGATGACTTATTATCCTACCCAAACAAATCAGATTGTGACTACACCCATTAATCCTATTATGAGCATGACAGGTTCGGTGGCAACGCCGAACCAAACTCTACCTACAGCTACAACCACTCGACCACTACCAAATTATGGGTCGACATACATGCCACAATTCCTACCCACAACTAGCAACCCTACTCCTTCTATGCCACTGCCACAAGCTGCATCGTCCACTATGGATGACGGTCTAGCTAATCTTAGAGAGGAGATGGCTAAGATGCTTCGAGAAAATTTTGGAGTTGAGTTACCTCAGAATCGGATTTACCAAAAGCCATACCCCGAGTACTTTGATGCCATCCAGTGCCCTCCGGGATATAAGATTCCAGATTTTGTTAAGTTCAATGGAGAGGGCACAAAAACCACATGGGAGCATGTTAGTCAATACTTAGCACAACTAGGTGAAGCAGGCTCACTAAATGAGTTGAAAGTGCGTTTGTTTCCTTTATCTTTAACTGGTACTGCATTTTCATGGCTTTCTTCTTTACCACATGGTTCCATTCAGGTTTGGTCGCAGCTAGAGCAGAAATTTCATGATCACTTTTATAGCGGCGACAATGAACTCAAGTTATCACATCTAACATCGGTTAAACAGAAGCATGATGAATCGGTCTCCGATTACGTCAAGAGATTCAGAGAAACAAAAAACCGGTGTTTTAGTTTGGTGATAACCGAGAGAGACTTGGCAGACCTAGTGCTGAGTGGTTTGAGAACTCCCATTAGAGAAAAGCTGGAAGGTTATGAGTTCTTAAATATCAACCAAGTCTTACAAAGGGCTTTGGCTCAGGAAAGCCGAAGCAAAGATCTCAAAGAAGTGCATAGATACAAAGCCGATCGTCCAAAGATGAATATGGTGGAATATGATAGTGATCACTCGGACGATGAGGGTGATGTTTTTGCTACTGAATTTGTTTGGCCATCTGATGGGGTTATGTACCTAGGGTAGGGTCATGGACCTGATCCAAGTAACTTACCCCAAGACATCCTTAGAAGAGGTCGCCTTCCAGTCGACCAATGAGGACTCACTCGACTGGTCTGAAGGACTCGACCACGAAGACTCACTCGACCACCAGGAGGTCAAGAGGCAGTCTGCACTGCAACGGCCTGTAATCAAGTAGACTTTATGATAGTAAAGGCACTTTATGTGGGGCGTTACCAGTAACGCCCCAGACTTAACTCACCTTAAACCCTCTCCTACGTGGGCTGGCTGGGGTCCTGGCGCACTCTATATAAGCCACCCCCCTCCACAGGCAGAGGGGTTCGGCACCTTGTAATTCATACATTCATAATCCACTCGACCGCCTCCGGGCTCCGAGACGTAGGGCTGTTACTTCTTCCGAGAAGGGCCTGAACTCGTACATCCTTTGTGCTTACAACCTCTCCATAGCTAGGACCTTGCCTCTCCATACCTACCCCCCACTCTACTGTCAGGCTTAGAACCACGACAGTTGGCGCCCACCGTGGGGCAGGTGTTTTAGCGATTTTGTGGAGAAGTTGCGATTCTTCCGAGTACTCTCATCATGGTGTCTGCTGGAGTTTTGGTCAAGGGTCAAGAGATCCGTCTCGGCACTCTCACCTTCATCGCCGACGACTCCGCATGGCTCCAGGAGGCTCCACTCGACGTAGACGCGCTCCCCGTCCGCGGTGCGACGCATTTTCGCGCATGTGTCCGCGGCGTTCTGCTGCGGCAACCGTCGACCCAGTATCGGTCGGCTCCTCCATCGTCCACCCTCCCGGTCTCCCGCCAGCGCAAGCGCTCAGGCCGGTCGAGGCTTCAGCGATGGGTGAGTCACGCGGTGGCTCGCCAATCGGCCACTACACAAGTTGCGGCAATCGAGCCCAACGAATCTCTCTACGGCTTGTTCGATCAGTCGACTGGCTCCGGAGAGACTGCATCCGAGTGCGGAAGCAGTGATCCAGCGGCGGAAATCTTGATGGTCGACGGGCCCCACAGCCCTCCTGGCTTCGCCCGTGGTGGTGGAGCAGGTGACGGCGGCGACCCTGCACGAGACTACGAAGAGTACCAGCCCGAGCCACTCGACTCTCTGCAAAGAGAAGAGCTTCGCCGCAGGAACGAGGATCCCCTGCGTATTCCCATCGCAGGAGAAACCCCCGAGGCTCGTGCCTTGGAGGAGGCGCGTCTGGCCAATTTGGCCGAGCGCACTCGACTGGAGAACCTTCAGCGAGCACTCGACGAGCGCGCGCGGCAACGAGTTCCCGACACCAGTCGACGTCAACTCTTCCCGCCGACTCAGGTATATCGAACCCCAATTCAGAATTTAGCAGCTGCGACCCGTATAGCAGAGTCCATTCAGCCTTCGCAGTCGGAAGCTGGCAGAGGTTTGCTGCAGATCAGGGATCTGCTCCGGGCAGCAGGAGATCAGAATTCAGCCGTGTCTCAGTCGCGCAACAGAATTCACAGTCGATCTGTCACTGTGAATACGGTTCAGTCGGCTCACAGCCCCAGATCGCCTCCGCGGCGCGAAGGGCGTGAGAATCGGCGAGATCAATATGGCGACAGACTCGACCGAGATGATAGGCGTCGAGTGCCCTATTCCCCTCCGAGGGGTGGGTCTTACGCTCCTCGGCAGCCAGATGATAGGCGTCAGTACAGTACAGGGCGTAGGGTTCCAGTTGACCCCAGAGAGCCAGGCTTCGACGCGCGATCCATTATCGTGCAAGGGTTGGTCGACCGGAACAGAGCCCATCGAGGCGCACTCGACAGAGATGTACCCACGAGCAGTCGAGTACATGTTTCTGGTCCTGAATGTTTCAGCAGAGCTATCAGAGCCGCAGTTATCCCCCCCAATTTCAGGTTGGCAACAGGAGTCAGCAAGTTCACTGGTGAGTCTAAGCCTGAAACTTGGCTTGAAGACTACCGAGTGGCAGTTCAGATCGGTGGTGGGAACGACGAGGTGGCCATGAAGCATTTGCCCCTCATGTTGGAAGGTTCTGCCAGGGCATGGTTGACTCAATTACCTCCTAGCAGCATTTACACTTGGGAAGATCTGTCCCGAGTGTTCGTCAGAACGTTTGAAGGGACTTGCAAGCGACCAGCGGGATTGACAGAGTTGCAAGTCTGCGTGCAGAAAACTAATGAGACTCTCAGAGAGTATATTCAGAGGTGGATCACTTTGCACCACACTGTGGAAAATGTCTCTGATCATCAGGCAGTATGCGCCTTCAAAGACGGCGTCAAGAACAGAGAACTGAGTTTGAAATTTGGTCGAACCGGTGACATGACCTTGAGTCGGATGATGGAGATTGCTACCAAGTACGCCAACGGCGAAGAAGAAGACCGACTCCGAAGCGGCAAGCACAAGCCGAGTCAGTCGGAAAAAGGAAACACCAGTCGGAAACAGAAGCGGAAGGCTGAACCGGCAGCTCCTGGAGAGGCTCTGGCCGTGACTCAAGGAAAGTTTAAGGGGAAACCAAAAGGATCCTGGAACCCCAAGAAGGTAAAGGATAAAGAAGGGAACGACGTGATGGATATGCCGTGTCACATTCACACGAAGAAAGATGAAGAGGGGAATATCATTTACCCAAAGCACACCACTCGCCAATGTCGACTCCTGATCCAGCAGTTTCAGGGAAAACAGTCTAAGGACAAGGAGAAGGAGTCGGACAAGGCCGAAGACAAAGAGGACAGTGAGGGAGGATATCCGCATATCAACTCCACTCTGATGATCTTTGCAGATGTGGAAAGCAGAAGTCGACTGAAAGTGATTAACCGAGAGGTGAACATGGTTGCCCCAGCAAAGGCAAATTATCTGAAGTGGTCTCAAACACCCATCACATTCGACCAATCTGATCACCCGACTCATATTGCCACCCCCGGGAGGCAAGCTTTGGTGGTCGATCCAGTTGTCGAAGGCACTCGACTGACAAAGGTGCTGATGGATGGTGGAAGTGGGCTGAACTTATTGTATGCAGACACATTGAAAGGTATGGGCATTCCGATGTCCCGACTGAGCACTAGTAACATGAGCTTCCATGGAGTTATACCAGGGAAGAAGGCCGAGTCACTCGGCCAGATAGCTTTGGACGTAGTGTTTGGTGATTCGAAGCATTTTCGCAAAGAAAAGTTGACGTTTGAGGTCGTGGATTTTCAAAGTGCATATCATGCCATTTTGGGGAGACCAGCCTATGCACGGTTCATGGCTCGACCATGTTACGTGTACCTCAAATTGAAGATGCCCGGTCCCAAAGGTGTGATCACTGTCACCGGTGATAGGAAAAAGGCAGAGGAGTGCTTTCAGAAGGGCTCCAAGATTGCCGATTCCCAAGTGACAGCGGTCGAGTTCGAAGAATACAAGCAAAACGCAGATCCGAGTGACTTGCTGCGATCCAAGAAGCCCGCCACAGAGTCTGCATTCCAGTCGTCCGGTGAGACGAAGCCTGTTCACATTCACCCGACCGACCCCGAAGCAGCTCCGACCCGCATCTCCACAACACTCGACCCAAAATAGGAAGAAGCGCTCATCCAGTTCCTCCGTGAGAACTGGGACATTTTTGCATGGAAGCCCGCTGACATGCCAGGTGTTCCCAGGGGACTGGCTGAGCATCGCCTAAGAGTCGACTCGTCTGCAAAACCAGTCAAAGAGCATCTTCGGCGGTCCGCCGTCCAGAAGAGAAAGGCCATCGGTGAAGAAGTGGCTCGACTGTTGGCGGCAGGATTTATCCGAGAGATATACCACTCCGAGTGGCTCGCTAATGTCGTCATGGTTCCTAAGAAGGACAAGTCGCTCCGAATGTGCATTGATTTCAAGCACATCAACCGGGCCTGCCCGAAAGATCACTTTCCTCTCCCTCGCATAGATCAAATTGTTGACTCGACCGCGGGATGCGAGAGGTTGTCTTTTTTAGATGCTTACTCCGGGTACCACCAGATCCGTCTGTACGGGCCCGATGAGGTAAAAACAGCTTTCATCACTCCATTCGGGTGCTTCTGCTATATCACCATGCCATTCGGCCTCAAGAATGCCGGAGCCACATTTATGCGAATGATTCAGAAGTGTCTACTCACCCAAATCAGTCGGAATGTGGAAGCTTATATGGATGATATTGTTGTCAAGTCACGAAAAGGTTCCGACCTGCTCGCTGACCTCGCCGAAACATTTGCCAACCTCAGAAGGTATGATATCAAGCTCAATCCATCAAAGTGCACATTTGGAGTTCCTGGTGGCAAGTTACTCGGTTTTCTCGTTTCCGAACGGGGAATCGACGCTAACCCAGAGAAGATTGGCACTATTCTCCGAATGAAACGCCCTGTGCGAGTGCACGATGTCCAGAAGCTTACTGGATGCTTGGCCGCATTAAGTCGATTCATCTCACGACTCGGTGAAAAGGCACTGCCTCTTTACCGACTGATGAAGAAGGCTGACAAGTTCGAGTGGACTCCAGAAGCTGATGCAGCGTTTGCCGAGCTAAAAGCTCTGCTCTCCACCCAGCCGGTGCTTGCTGCTCCAATCAGCAAAGAGCCTCTGTTGCTCTACATCGCAGCCACAGGACAAGTCGTCAGTACTGTGCTAACGGTCGAGCGGGAAGAAGAAGGAAAAGCTCTCAAAGTTCAGCGCCCAGTGTATTATTTGTCTGAAGTCTTGACTCCATCCAAGCAGAGATATCCTCATTATCAGAAGCTTGTGTATGGAATATACATGACCACAAAGAAGGTTGCTCATTATTTCTCTGACCATTCCATCACAGTCGTCAGCGACGCTCCACTATCAGAGATTTTGCACAACAGAGATGCAACTGGTCGAGTGGCCAAATGGGCGATTGAACTTCTTCCCCTTGATATCAAGTTTGAGGCAAAGAAAGCCATTAAGTCCCAGGCGATAGCAGATTTCCTCGCCGAGTGGATTGAACAACAGCAGCCGACTGAAGTTCACTCGGAGCATTGGACCATGTTTTTCGATGGCTCTAAGATGTTGAATGGTTCCGGTGCTGGGGTTGTCCTGGTTTCCCCCAGAGGAGATAAGCTCAGATATGTGCTCCAGATTCACTTTGATTCCTCCAACAATGAGGCAGAATATGAGGCCCTCCTATATGGGTTGCGCATGGCCATTTCACTCGGCGTCCGTCGCCTAATGGTCTATGGCGACTCGGATTTAGTGGTCAATCAGGTGATGAAAGAGTGGGACGTGAGAAGCCCAGCCATGACTGGATACTGCAGTGCAGTGAGGAAGCTGGAGAAGAAGTTCGAGGGGTTGGAGCTCCATCATATACCCCGACTGAAAAATCAAGCAGCTGATGATCTAGCAAAGATAGGTTCCAAGAGAGAAGCCATTCCGAGTGGTGTGTTCTTGGAGCATATACACACTCCGTCAGTCAAAGAAGATCCTTTCACCGAAGAAACTCCGCAGCCCAAGAGCGCCACAGATCCGACTGAAGTTGAAGTCCCAGCGGTGGTCGACTTGATCATGGAGGTTTTGGTGGTCATTCCCGACTGGACGATTCCGTATGTCGCATATATCTTGAGGAAAGAGCTTCCGGAGGATGAGGAAGAGGCTCGACAGATCGTCCGTCGATCTAAGGCCTTTACCGTAATCAAAGGACAATTATACAGAGAAAGCGCGACTGGAGTCGGTCAGAAGTGCATAACACCAGAAGAAGGTCGACTCATCCTCAATGATATTCACTCGGGGACCTGTGGTCATCATGCGTCCTCTCGGACCATCGTGGCCAAAGCATACCGAGCCGGATTTTACTGGCCCAAGGCGAATGAGATGGCAAAAGAGATAGTAGATAAGTGCGAGGGATGTCAGTTCTACTCGAATATGTCGCACAAGCCTGCGTCAGCTTTGAAGACCATCCCACTCGTCTGGCCTTTTGCAGTTTGGGGGCTGGACATGATCGGTCCTTTGAGAACAGGACGAAGTGGCTTCACGCATGTACTGGTGGCAGTCGACAAGTTCACCAAGTGGATCGAGGCTAAACCAATCAAGAGCCTTGACACCGGTACTGCTGTTAGCTTCATCAGGGAACTAATATTCAGATATGGAGTCCCGCACAGCATCATTACGGATAATGGGTCGAACTTTGACTCAGAGGAATTCAGAGCTTTCTGCAACTCCCAGGGCACACGGGTCGACTACGCATCAGTCGCCCATCCGCAGTCGAATGGACAAGCAGAGCGAGCTAATGGACTGATTCTCAAGGGACTGAAGCCTCGACTGATGCGTGATCTCAAACACGCGGCTGGAGCTTGGGTCGACGAACTTCCATCTGTACTCTGGGGACTGCGGACCACGCCTAATCGGTCGACCGGAAGAACTCCATTCTTCTTGGTCTACGGAGCTGAAGCAGTCTTGCCGAGTGATCTTCTCCACAATGCTCCTCGAGTTGAAATCTACAACGAAGCAGAAGCTGAACAAGCGCGGCAGGACGCAGTCGACCTTTTAGAGGAAGAAAGGGAGATGGCTCTGATCCGGTCGACCATCTACCAACAAGATTTGCGCCGTTTCCACGCCAGAAATGTGAGAGGTCGAGCCTTCCAGGAAGGGGATTTGGTTCTCCGAGTGGATCAGCACAAACCACACAAGCTTGCTCCTTCTTGGGAAGGCCCCTTCATCGTCACCAAGGTTCTCCACAACGGGGCGTACCGTCTTTACAACGTCGAGCATAATATCGACGAGCCCCGAGCTTGGAACGCGGAGCTACTCCGCCCATTTTACACTTAAGTTTATCACTCGGATGAGTTGCAATAAAGTACTTCTGTAGTTCATGGACCTCAAAATAATAGTGTCAAAGTTCCTCCATAATTTCTGTCACTTTTTATTTTGTCCAATAAAATTCCCCCTCAGTGGGTGACTTAGCTGCGAATCCGTTTCGCCTAAGTTTGTAAAAATCCTACCGAGTGGTGAGCCAGACTCCCACTCGGAGGCTTAGCTGCGAATCCGTTTCGCCTAAGTTATAAAATCCTACCGAGTGGTGAGCCAGCTCCCACTCGGAGGCTTAGCTGCGAATCCGTTTCGCCTAAGTTATCAAAATCCTACCGAGTGGTAAGCCAGCCTTCCACTCGGAGGCTTAGCTGCAACCTCGTGCTCGCCTAAGTTGTGAAAATCCTACCGAGTGAAGAGCAACCCTCTCACTCGGGGGCTTAGCTGCAGTCCAAGCACTCGCCTAAGTTGTGAAAATCCTACCGAGTGAAGAGCAATCCTCTCACTCGGAGGCTTAGCTGCAGCCGCGTGCTCGCCTAAGTTATCAAAATCCTACCGAGTGGTAAGCCAGCCTTCCACTCGGGGGCTTAGCTGCAGCCTCGTGCTCGCCTAAGTTATAAAAATCCTGCTGAGTGAAGAGCAATCCTCTCACTCGGGGGGCTTAGCTGCAGTTCAAGCACTCGCCTAAGTTGTGAAAATCCTACCGAGTGAAGAGCAATCCTCTCACTCGGGGGCTTAGCTGCAGCCTCGTGCTCGCCTAAGTTATAAAAATCCTACCGAGTGGTGAGCCAGGCTCCCACTCGGAGGCTTAGTTGCGAATCCGTTTCGCCTAAGTTATCAAAATCCTACCGAGTGGTAAGCCAGCCTTCCACTCGGAGGCTTAGCTGCAGCCTCGTGCTCGCCTAAGTTGTGAAAATCCTACCGAGTGAAGAGCAACCCTCTCACTCAGGGGCTTAGCTGCAGTCCAAGCACTCGCCTAAGTTGTGAAAATCCTACCGAGTGAAGAGCAATCCTCTCACTCGGAGGCTTAGCCTGCAGCCTCGTGCTCGCCTAAGTTATCAAAAATCCTACCGAGTGGTAAGCCAGCCTTCCACTCGGAGGCTTAGCTGCAGCCTCGTGCTCGCCTAAGTTATAAAAATCCTACCGAGTGAAGAGCAATCCTCTCACTCGGGGGCTTAGCTGCAGCCCTGTGCTCGCCTAAGTTATAAAAATCCTACCGAGTGAAGAGCAACTCTCTCACTCGGAGGCTTAGCTGCAGCCTCGTGCTCACCTAAGTTGTGAAAATCCTACCGAGTGAAGAGCAACCCTCTCACTCGGGGGCTTAGCTGCAGTCCAAGCACTCGCCTAAGTTGTGAAAATCCTACCGAGTGAAGAGCAATCCTCTCACTCGGAGGCTTAGCTGCAGCCTCGTGCTCGCCTAAGTTATCAAAATCCTACCGAGTGGTAAGCCAGCCTTCCACTCGGAGGCTTAGCTGCAGCCTCGTGCTCGCCTAAGTTATAAAAATCCTACCGAGTGAAGAGCAATCCTCTCACTCGGGGGCTTAGCTGCAGCCCTGTGCTCGCCTAAGTTATAAAAATCCTACCGAGTGAAGAGCAACCCTCTCACTCGGAGGCTTAGCTGCAGCCCTGTGCTCGCCTAAGGTATAAAAACCCTGCCGAGTGGAGAGCAACCCTCTCACTCGGGGGGCTTAGCTGCAGCCCAGTGCTCGCCTAAGTGGACTAAAGAATAAGTCGATTGCAGTACAGGCACCTTGCTTTGAACCTGCAAAAGACATTCCGAGCCGAAGGCAATCATATTCAAGCGCCAAATTCAAGTTTGAATCGATATCTAAAGGAACCGAAAGTGCTCAGGCGTCAAGCCCGTTAAGGTTTGTCGGTTACAATTTCACTCGGCATACCGAGGCAAATTTAAAGCGTCGAGCCAGAAGAAGTTTTTTACCCCTCCTGTGGAGGGCTGGAAGGTGCAACAAATTCATCAAGGTCAATTCCGTCGGCGATCCGAGTGGCAGCTGCAAGGAAAGTCTCCATAAAGGACCTGAAGTCGTGCTTCTTGGTATTGGCCACCCGAAGGGCCGCCAGCTTCTCCTCTCGTGCATCTTTGCAGTGGACTCGGGCCAGACACAGAGCGACATCTGCACCACACCGAGCCGAGGACTTCTTCCACTCCTGCACTCGACCAGGGATCGTGTTCAAGCGGGCCATCAGCGACTCAAGGTCATTCTGAAGTGTCTCCTCAGGCCAGAGCGTCGAGTCGATGCGAGATGTGGCGGCCTTCAGCCTTGCGAGATAGTCCACGACAGCTGCAACACGAGACTCCAGTCGGAAAACATCCATGGCAACTTCGTCGTTCACCGGAGAATTGACGGGGTCGAGGTTTGGCTCCAGTCGGCTGGTTTCTTCTTCAAAGTTTTGACAAAATTCTGCAAGGGTGATCACTAAGTCAAGAGGATAGTCGAATGGAAAAAGCCACAATTGGAAATATTTGCCAAACATGGAGGTTTACCTTCAAGCATAAGAAACAACTTCTTGGCAAGGCCACTCAGGAAGGCCTCCAGTTCAGTTTTCTTCTCAGTCAATTTGCTGACTTGGTCGGTCAGGGCAGCTTTGTCAGTTTTCAGTCGACTGACCTCCTTGTTGGCAATCCCAAGAGCAGCTTTCAGATTGGTATTGTCTTGTTCGAGCTTGGTGACTGAAGCTAACTTCTCGTCAGCAAGCTTGATCTTCTCAGCTAGCTCAAGGTCTTTCTTCTGCTGGGCCTCCCTTACCTTACCTGCAAGTTACAGCAAGATCAGATGCTGAAACAAGCAAGGGGAAAAGCAGTCGTCAGGGTCTCACCAAACATACCTTCGGTCTCCTCCTTTGCCTTTGTCAGCTTCTCCTGAACCAGCTTCAAGCTCAGCTCGACTTGAGTATGTTTTGTTCCAGCTCTGAGTAGCGAGCCACAAGATCACAAGAGTTCTGCGAAGAACCAATCGACTAAATGTCAAATATAATTCACTTCCGAGTGAAAAAGGGAAAAACACACGTTTCTAAGACTACAGCCGAATACAAGCATTCGACCGTAGTCTCGGGGACTACACCCAGTGGGTGCACTCAGCGTGCCCCCACTAATCCTGTTGAAGACAAAGTCGACCAGTCGACCTCAAAAAAAAAGTGTGCGAGATGCATTCTCTAAGACTGTGATCAACTGCAAGCAGTCGACCACAGTCTCGGGGACTACACCCAGTGGGTGCACTCAGCGTGCCCCCACCGGTTTGTGAAATCCAGTCGACCAGTCGACTGACAGAAAGATTGACATCATAAAGCCTAAGGCCGACTGCCAGCAGTCGACCTTAGCCTTGGGGACTACACCCAGCGGGTGCACTCAGCGTGCCCCCGCTAACACGGAGTTTATTCGACACACCCAGTGGGTGACTAATATAAATTCCGGAAAAGAAAAGTTTTTGGTAGCATATCCAACAGAACAAACAGCGGTCGACTGACCTGGACATTGCTTTGGAGGGCAGAACTGGCGTCATAAGCTGCCTGGCTCGCGTCCCGGATGGTCTTCAGCTGCTCCATCATGAGTCCCGCCTGGCGTATTGCCTCCTTCGCTGCGCCAGCTTGGTCCTCTGGGACGTGGTGCGTCGTGAAGAGGGAGGGCTGCTGAGCACTCGTCAGTGGATTTGCGAAGGACACCGTGTGTCGAGTGGTGTTCCCTTCCTCCACAGTCAGAATCTCAGGCGCCGTCACATCCTGAGGTACCTTACTGGCGGTCGCTTTCCGACTCCTCCTGCGTGTCAGTGGTTCTTCATCCTCGTCGTCGTCAGGGAGATTGATAACAGTGTTGGGTGGAGCTGCGGAGAAGGATCAGGATCAGAGATCGCGAGTCAGTCGACTAAAAACGGTGTTAAGAATACAGTACCTGGGTTCGAAGTTGCCGCATCCTCCATCTCGTGGTCATCGGCCCGGGCCGAGGTCTCAGAAGTAGCAGCACTGCAACTCCAAAGGATCAGTCGACTAACTTCAGCGTCGACCAGAAATAAAGTTCACACAGAATAAGAAAATATGAGCAGCACGGTTACCCTGATATGGTAGGGATGGACACCTTCATCTTCGGCAAGAGTTTGATCGGCTTCGACGAGGCCGCCCTGGGCTGCTTCGGCGCCTTTTCAGTCGGCGCTGGAGAGGTGGTCCTAGGGCGCTTGGTCGACTGCGTCGCAACCCCCTTGCCACGTTCAGTCGAAGGGTCGTGGACGAGCTTCGACCGCCTTTCCGAGCGCGGTGGCACGACCTCCTCCTCCTCCTCTTCCTCGTCCTCGACGTCGTCTTCATCACCGACATCATCATCATCGTCGTCATCGTCCTCTGCGACATCCGAGTCCCATTCCTCCTCTTCCTGGCTCTCGCCTCCGCTCGCCTCGCCCTCCTCAGTCGAAGCTTGTGCCCCATTGGGCATCGAGTACAGCTCGGTGAGGGCCTAACAAATGCCCAGACAAGAATCAGTCGACCAGTCGGCAGGATTAACAGAAATGAATACGACAAGGGCGCAGTGGAGAGCAGAGCAAGTGTACCTTGTTTGGGTCGCTGTTGTGGTCGAGTGGAGGAATCCTTCTGGCTCCGCGCGGGTTGTCCTTGTTTCCGGTGACGGCTACCATCCATCTTTCCAGAGTGACGTCGTCGACTGCTTCTGGATGGACTCTAGTCTCGTCTTCGGTCCCACAGTACAACCACATGCAGTGGCTCCGGAACTGGAGAGGGTTGGATGCGACGCCTGAGGAAGACCTCCAGAAGATCCATGCCCGTCACTCCCTCCCGAACCAACTGCACCACGCGCTCCATCAACATCTTCACGTCGGCTTTCTCCTCCGGAATCAGCTTCAGAGGGGAAGGGCTTGCTCACTCGGTCCATGGTGAACGGAGGGAGTCCACTCGACTGCCCTGGCGTCGACTGGACCTGGCAGTAGAACCAAGTCGACTGCCAGCCTCTGACGGACTCGGGAAAGGTCATGGGCGGGAAGGTGCTCTTATTCCTCACCTGGATCCCCAGGCCCCCACACATTTGGACGACTCGGGTTTTCTCATCACCTGGGCTCGCCTTCTTCACGGTCTGAGAGCGACACGTGAAGATATGTTTGAACAAACCCCAGTGCGGTCGACAGCCCAAGAAACCCTCACACATGGACACGAATGCAGCAAGATAGGCAATGGAGTTTGGGGTAAAGTGGTGAAGCTGCGCTCCAAAGAAATTCAAGAAGCCACGGAAGAAAATACTTGGCGGCAAGGAAAACCCACGATCAACATGAGTGGCCAAAAGCACACACTCACCCTCTTCTGGCTGTGGCTGCCACTCCTCCCCCGGCAACCTCGCAGCTCCGTGAGGGATCAAGCCCTCGTTGGCCATGTCGAGGAGGTCCTTCTCTGTGATGGTCGACTGGATCCAGTCTCCTTGGACCCAGCCCTTCGGCAGGCGGGACCTGGACGAGGACCCTCCGCGGCTGGTGGATCTCCCCTTCGCCTTCTCCGACGCCGACGCCTTCTTGGCGCGCTCCAGCGCCGCCGTCTTCTCCTTGGCCATGGTCGCCGGAGAGATGCGCGAAGGGAAGTGGTGCGGGGGCGAGAGCGAGCACGCTGAGCAGGGAAGAAGGAAGCAGAGAGAGAGGGAGAATGCTGGGGCGCAGCACAGAAATCCTCGCCGGGCGCATTTATAAGGTCCCTTCCGAGTGGCTGACATGTGGGCCCGGTCGATCTAATCATATCTGAGAGCAGTTATGCAGGCTGGATACGTGGCGAAAAAGGCGGCGCGGAGATCGAGGCGTCTATGCCCCGTCCCATCCGAACGCCGCGGTCCGCCCCGCTTCGCGCGCGCCCCCAAATTTCGCATCCCGCGGAATCCGCGAGCAACAAATCAGTCTGTCAGACGCGGTGTTTCCGGCGATCCGTCGCTCGGAGATCGTCGAAGCCCGAAAGATCACTCGACGTAAAAACAGAATGGATCGAGTCGACTGAAGGCAAATTGCTCCCTGTCAACGAAGAGATTCTTTGGTCCAGAACAGCGCACAACTAGAGCGCAAAGGTCAATCGGAAACGACATCAACTCCTTCACTCGAAGCCTCAATCCATTCGGGGGCTAATGATGGGGTTATGTACCTAGGGTAGGGTCATGGACCTGATCCAAGTAACTTACCCCAAGGACATCCTTAGAAGAGGTCGCCTTCCAGTCGACCAACGAGGATTCACTCGACTGGCCTGAAGGACTCGACCACGAAGACTCACTCGACCACCAGGAGGTCAAGAGGCACTCTGCACTGCAACGGCCTGTAATCAAGTAGACTTTATGATAGTAAAGGCACTTTATGTGGGGCGTTACCAGTAACGCCCCAGACTTAACTCACCTTAAACCCTCTCCTACGTGGGCTGGCTGGGGTCCTGGCGCACTCTATATAAGCCACCCCCCTCCACAGGCAGAGGGGTTCGGCACCTTGTAATTCATACATTCATAATCCACTCGACCGCCTCCGGGCTCCGAGACGTAGGGCTGTTACTTCTTCCGAGAAGGGCCTGAACTCGTACATCCTTTGTGCTTACAACCTCTCCATAGCTAGGACCTTGCCTCTCCATACCTACCCCCCACTCTACTGTCAGGCTTAGAACCACGACACCATCTAAGGACAAACCCTTTACTTGCAATGATCTGAAACCGATTCATAAGAATCATGATGAAGAGATGAAGTTTACTTTTAACATTGCTAAGTGTGATAGAATATTTGATGCTTTGCTGCAGGCTAAGATTATTAGAATATCTCATACTTTACAGCCATTTGAAGAGCTAAAACGGCGTGCTTATTGCAAGTATCATAATTCTTTTTCTCATGCTACTAATGATTGCAATGTTTTTCGACGACAGATACAATCGGCCATTAATGATGGACGATTGAACTTTTCTGAGATGCAAGTTGATAAACAGCCTTTTCCAATGAATACCATGGATTTGGAGGGCAAGAAGCTACTCATTCGGCCGGAGGTAGCCAAATCTGCTAATAAAGCTAATGTCATTGTTGGTGAGCCCAGGAAAGACAAGGAGGACAACAAGGTCTTGGGGAGACATGTTGTGCTTGGTAAGCAACCCGATGGCAAGGAAGTAATCAAAATCACCATCAAGAATCCTACACTCGGGGGGAAACCACAAGTGCAAGAAAATACGCGAGTTAAATTTGTCAAACCCAAGAGTCCAGAAGTTGGCAAGTGGAAGAGGAATGAAGCTAAAGTGCAACGCAAGCGGATCAAGCCAACTTTTGATATGTTGCTATCCAAATATGCTAATCAGTCGGCTGGTCCCAGCTCTAACCGACCATCATACCTGAAGCGACCAAGGTCACCATCAGCTGATATATTCAGTCAGTATATAAAACCGAGTGGACCAAGGGTGTCATTTCCAGAAAAGCATACGCAATCTATTTGGGATCGACTTGACTATTCATATAGAGGCCGACTGAACATCGGTAACTATCGGTCGGCTGGTCAAAACATGCGACTGGATGGAAATTATTCGAGTGTAAGAATGCACCCAGGTGGAAGCTATCCGAGTGAAAAAATGTGGCCGAGTAGATTCCATCCGACTGAATTCCATCCGAGTGATATTCATCCGAGTGGATTCCATCAGAGTAAAAAGGTGCGCCCGAGTGGAAATTTCATGCATCTGGAAAGTCGAGAAGAATGGCGTGTTAAATCACCAAGTGTTGCAGCAGTTGAGTCAGGAAAAGGCAAGGAGAAAATGGATGCCGACTCACTTTCTTGGGCACCGAAACATTCACCATACAGCAACCGATTGTGCATAGCAATCCGACTGAGCCGATACTTGCTATCGCGCCAAAGCACTTGGCTAATGACCATAAAGCAAGCACCAGGCGAGTAAAAATGAGAGATCCTAAATACACTCAGCCAAAGTGGTGTCCTCCAGGGCTAACAAAGACACAAAAGAGGAAACTACAGAGGTTAAGGAGTCGAGAGATGGCAGAACAGGAGGCCGAGAAACAAAGGGATAAGTTGTTCAATGACACTCGACCCATGGTTCCACCAAAACAAGTGTGGAGGCCTAAACAAATACAAGACATAGCATCTTCTACATCTATCACAGCAATACCTACATCACCAAAGGAGGACGATGCAACAGATATGACATCATCTGCGACACTTCTTACTTATCCATCACTCGAACAAATTTCAGAATCGGTGGATGCACTCGAGGAGGAGGCTGATATGTTGGACTATGAGTCTACGCCGGTTCATGAAGGTATGGATATCAACATGGTGTACTAATTACCTGCTGAGTTTCATGCTGTAGATGAAGAAGGGGAGGTGGCGCAGCTGGATTTTGACCCTAAAAACGCAATATTCGAGAAGCCAAAAGAACCAGTAACGCATCTTAAACCATTATATCTCAGAGGTCATATCAATGGGTCGCCGCTCACTCGGATGCTTGTTGATGGTGGTGCTGTGGTAAATCTTATGCCCTATTCGTTCTTCAAGAGATTGGGTTTGCCTGATGAAGAATTGATCAAGACCAATATGGTGCTCAATGGATTTGAAGGCAAAGAGAAAACTGAAGCCAAAGGTGTGATGTATGTGGAGCTTACAGTCGGAAGCAAAACTTTGGCTACTGCATTCTTTGTCGCTGAGGTGCAAGGTAACTACAACGTCATACTAGGCCGTGATTGGGTTCATGCAAACCAGTGCGTGCCATCCACTATGCACCAGTTTTTGATTCAGTGGGTTGATGATGAAGTGGAAGTTATTCACGCGGATAACTCGGCCTGTGTTGCTTTGGCCGATGCATCGGTGGATTGGCAACATCCCAATGCTACTTGCTTGACGGGACGTGACTTATCAGAATTTGATTTTCTCAGCGCAACCAAGAATGGTTTTGTGCCCGTCTCTTTAAAGCCGAGTGAATGCAATCGGCTCCAAGGTATGATATGTTTAAATGGATCCTAATTCCAAGTGGTTACAAAAACGTCTTGTAAAGTATCGGTCCAATGAGAACGATATGTACGAGTCTATAGAGGAGTTGGATGACATGGATAAACTTGGACAAGGTTTTACATCAGCCGATCAGTTAGAAGTGGTAGATATTGGAGATGGTTCAGTCACTCGACCGACATTTATAAACAAAAATTTGAAAGCCGATTGTAAGGCTAAGTTAATCGAGCTACTGAAAGAATATGTTTGTTGCTTTGCATGGGAATATCATGAGATGCCAGGGTTAAGCCGAGAGCTAGTGGAACATCGATTGCCTATAAAGGCCGGTTTTAGACCTTATAAATAGTCGGCCAGAAAATTTAATCCGAAAACATATGACCGAATCAAGGAAGAGATCGGTCGACTGCTTGAAGCTAATTTCATTCGACCTTGTAGGTATGCCGAGTGGATTTCTAACATTGTCCCAGTAGAGAAGAAAGGATCTGGCAAGTTGAGGGTGTGCATTGATTTCAGAGATTTGAATAGGGCTACTCCCAAAGATGAGTATCCTATGCCAATAGCCGATATGCTTATTAATGATGCTTCTGGACATAAGGTTATTAGCTTTCTAGATGGTAATGCCGGATATAATCAAATTTTCATGGTCGAAGAGGACATGTACAAAACAGCTTTTCGATGTCCTGGTTTCCTTGGTTTATTCGAGTGGACAGTGATGACATTCGGATTAAAAAATGCTGGCGCCACGTATCAAAGGGCTATGAATTTGATTTTTCATGATTTACTCGGTGTCATACTTGAAGTTTATATTGATGATATTGTTGTCAAATCGGATGCTTTTGAATCTCACTTGGATGATTTGCGTTTATCTTTTGAAAGAATGAAAAAGTATGGATTGAAAATGAATCCTTTGAATTGTGCTTTTGGCGTGTCAGCTGGCAAGTTTTTGGGTTTCATTATTCATGAAGATGGTATAGAGATTGATCCCAAAAAGATAGAGGCTATACAGAAGGTGGAGGCTCCAACATGCAAGAGAGATATGCAAAAGTTCCTTGGCAAGGTCAATTATTTGAGAAGGTTCATAGCTAATCTATCAGGGAAAGTTGATGCATTTACTCCTATCCTTCGATTAAAGAATGGTGCTGATTTCACTTGGGGGGCAAAACAACAAAAAGCATTTGATATGATCAAGAATTATTTGTGCACTCCTTCGGTGATGAAAGCACCCAAGCATAGGGAACCCTTCAGACTTTACATTGCAGCAGAGGAAGGAGTTATTGGTGTTGTTCTAACTCAAGAGACCGAAGGAAAAGAGCATGCCATCACTTATTTGAGCCGCCGTTTATTGGACGCAGAGACAATGTATACATTTATTGAGAAATTATGTCTATGCTTATATTATGCTTGCACAAAACTGAGACATTATTTAGTGCCAAGTGTTTGTGTAGTAGCTTGTCAAACCGATGTCATTAAATACATGTTGCATAGGCTAATTCTTAGTGGTAGAATTGGCAAGTGGGCTTATGCTTTGATTGAATATGATTTGGCTTATGAGTCTCTAAAATCCATGAAAGGCCAAATTGTTGCTAATTTCATTGTTGAACATCGGATTAATAACAAGCATGATGTTGATATGAACCTTGTTTCATTAGTACCATGGAGATTATACTTTGATGGTTCAGTTTGTAGCAATGGCCAAGGTGTTGGTATTGTTTATATATCTCCTCATGGTGCTGTTTTTGAAGCCTCATGCCGCTTAGAATATTTTTGCACAAACAATCAAGCCGAATATGAGGCATTGTTATTTGGCCTAGAGATGTTACTTGCTATAGGTGCTACACATATTGAGTCTTATGGTGATTCGTTACTAGTGGTGCAGCAAATATCCAAAGTCTTTCAGTGTTTGGACGAATCACTTAATGTTTATCTTGATAGATGTCTAGATATAATTTCTACTTTGGATTGCTTTAGCATTGCTCATATATCTAGACATGACAATTGGAAAGCAAATGAATTGGCACAACAAGCATCCGGATATCATGTTGATCATGGCATGTTTCATATCTCTCAAAGACCGATGTCTTGTCTTGCCAATATGGGAGAGGCCGAACCTGAACCCATTGATTCGGCCATTAACAAAAACTCTAGTGCAGGTGACAATCCCGACTGGAGGAAGCCCACTGTTGATTACTTGTGCAATCCGAGTGAAAGGGTGGACAGGGTTGTTCGGCGTATGGCTTTCAAGTATATAATGAGAGATGATGGTCTTTATCGCCGAATCGTCGATGATGTTCTTCTAAAGTGTTTGGACGAGGACCAGGCAAGAGTTGCTATGGGAGAAGTACATGAAGGTATTTGTGGCGCTCACCAGTCGGCTCCCAAGATGAAATGGTTATTGCGACGTGCTGGGTTTTATTGGCCGACTATGATTAATGATTGCTTCGGATATTATGAGGGGTGTGAAGCTTGTCAAAAGTTTGGTGATATTCAATTGGCTCCTGCTGCTCTGTTACATCCTAGTATCAAACCGTGGCCTTTCAGAGGTTGGGGTTTAGATTTCATTGGACAAATCCATCCGTCTTCCTCAAAAGGGCATCGGTTCGTATTGGTGGCAACCGATTATTTCACTAAATGGTCTGAAGCAGTACATCTCAAGAACATGACGCATACGGAGGTAATTCAATTCATAACTCAGCACATTATTCATAGATTCGGTATTCCTCAAACGTTAACTACAGATCAAGGTTCACCTTTCATGTCACACCAAGTCAGAGAGTTTGCCGAATCTTATAACATAAAGTTGCTCAATTCCTCTCCATATTATGCCCAAGCTAATGGACAAGCTGAGTCTAGCAATAAAATTTTAATCAAGCTCATCAAGAAGAAATTGAGGATAATCCAAGGAGATGGCATGACTTGTTGTCTGAGGCATTATGGGCACATAGAATCTCAAGGCATGGTGCTACGAAAGTGACTCCATATGAGCTAGTATATGGTCAGGAGGCTGTTTTACCAGTGGAAGTAAATTTGAATGCTTTGAGAATAGCCAAACAAAATGATTTATCGGCAATAGACTTCTATAACTTGATGATGGACAACATTGATGAGGTTGCTGATAAACGTTTGGCTGCTTTGAATGCCATAGAGAGAGATAAGTTGAGGGTGGCAAGGGCTTACAATAAGAAAGTCAAGTTGAAGAATTTTCAAGTTGGTGATCTTGTTTGGAAAGTGATTCTGCCGATTGGTTCAAGAGATAGAAAATTCGGGAAGTGGTCTCCAAGTTGGGAAGGTCCTTTTAGAATTACAAGAGTTGTTCCCGGAAATTCATATTTGGTGGAATCAATACAAGGGGCATTGTTACCTCGAGCTCTCAATGGCAAATATTTGAAGAAGTACCACCCGAGTGTGTGGCAGGAAGCCTAAGTGGGCAATGGCCGATATATGATTATCACCCTTAGCACAAACATGGCCAATACATAATTATCGCCCTGAGAAAAATAAATGGCCGATGGAGTGTTGATATCGTCCTTAGAACAAACACTATGCATATTATTTTTTGGCGTGCAAGCTTTGCCGAAAAACAGGGGGGCATGTGTTGACACCTGATTTTGGCAAGATACAGATTGCAATGAAGATGGTCTCGAGTGAATGAGTTTTCAGCATAAAAATATTCACGTCACCGAGTGGAACCACTTTGATGTTTCGGTTATATTCATTGGACTTTATCTTACGGACCGAAACTATATTCCGAGTGGCATAGTTCAATGTTCCGAGTGGTTTTTGGCCAATCACGTCTTCAAGATGACCTCGGATAAAGGAGCACTCTTAAGTAATTGTCTTCGTCTCGTCAAAGAAATCGATTTTGATATATAAATCATCTCAATCCGAGTTCATATGCAAAAGTTAGAGGCAATATACTGCAGACTGAACCTCAACGGAAATATGGCGCGAGGTGCCAGACACTTGTCTGACAGGTTGCGCAAGTAATTCGGCCATCAATACGGCCTTGAATCGAAAAACCTTCAACATGGAAAAGTTTCGTCTCATCGAGCCGATCGATTTTCATATATAATTCGTCTCAATCCGAGATCATATGAGGCCTGGAGAGACAAATCAAGATCGGGCTATATTTTCAGTCGGAAATCCGAGTGAAAAGTTTACCATCCGAGTGAAAGTTTACGGTCGAGTGAAAGTTTACGGTCGAGTGAAATTGTACGGTCGAGTGAAATTTTTCTGACCGGATGAACTTATTATTATCCAAGTGGAAATATAGTCATCCGAGTGAAAATATGATCATCCGAGTGAAATTGTCGTCCAGGTGAAAATATTCCGAGTGAAAAGATTACCATCGGGACGAAAACTTGCCGATTGAATAAGATAGTGCCTTCCGAGTGGAAATATAGTCATCCGAGTGGAAATATAGTCATCCGAGTGGAAATATAGTTATCCGAGTGAAAGATTGTCTTCCGAGTGAAAAAGTCCAATCGGACGATCCGAGTGAAAGTATCTAATATCCGAGTGGATGAGCTCAAGTCCGAGTGAAATTGAACATGTGCTCGAAAGTTTATGAAAATGACCTTGGATGAAGAAGTGTTCAATACAGAAGTTGTGCGTATCATCAAGACGGTAAATTTTGATTTTGGAGTCATCATCATCAGAGATAATATATAGCCTACAAATTTACTACGAGACTCGGATAATCCAGTCTACTACAAAACTGAGTCCGACTGGAAGATAAAGATGACCTCGAAAAGTATTCAAGATGGCCTTATTTGAAAAAATGATCAACATGAGAGTTGTTCGTATCGTCGAGGCGCACAAGTTTGATATTTGGGCCTTCTCGATCAGAGATCATATGCAAGCCCGGCGGCCCGCGCAAGAAGGAAGACAGAGTTTGGGCCAGATTCAGACTGAATCCGAGTTGGAATAGAATTAGGACTCTAGGACGTGAATTGATATAATATTTCTTGTAAGGAAAGCCTAGATGAATCCTTTACTTCTACACGAAGTCCAGCCGCCTCTTATATATGTTGGGGGTGACGGCCGATTGAACAACACACAATCGAACAAATCAATATACTACTTTTTCATCTACATTTTATCTCTCCACCGGTTTTCTATCTCGTTCTTCGCTGTTCTTCGTGTTTGAGAGCTGCGAATCCCGAGGCTCTAGGGGCGAGCGAATCGACCTAGGGCAGCCCATAGCCGCCGCACTCCCTGACGGGGTCCCTCCCGGGGGTGTGGGGTTTTCGGGTCTGCAAAAGCGCCCGTCGACTGTCTTGCGTATCGCGCTGTCGGTCGGGTCTCCTTCGACGTGAGCTGCGGTGCATCACCCCCGGCGTCGAGGGTACACGTGACGTGTTCGTGTGTCAACAATTTCCAATATGGACCCCACTGCCACGGGAGGGTAGGTGATACGTCTCCAACGTATCTATAATTTTTGATTGCTCCATGCTATATTATCTACTGTTTTGGACATATTAGGCTTTATTTTCACTTTTATATTATTTTTGGGACTAACCATTAACCGGAGGCCTAGCCCAGAATTGCTGTTTTTTGCCTATTTCAGTGTTTGGAAGAAACAGAATATCAAACGGAGTCCAAACGGAATAAAATCTTTGGGAACATGATTTTCTCACCAAACGTGATCCAGGAGACTTGGACCCTGCTTCAAGGAACAAAAGAGGCGGTCATGAGGGTGGGGCCCCCCTAGGGCACGCCCGTTGCCTCGTGGGCCCCTCGGTGCTCCTCCGACATACTTCCTCCTCCTATATATACACATGTACCCCCAAACGATCAGAAGAGGAGCCAAAAACCTAATTCCACCGCCGCAACTTTCTATATCCATGAGATCCCATCTTGGGGCCTGTTCCGGAGCTCCGCCGGAAGAGGGCCGTCATCACGGAGGGCTTCTACATCATCATAACCTCTCCGATGAAGTGTGAGTAGTTTACCTCAGACCTTCGGGTCCATAGTTAGTAGCTAGATGGCTTCTTCTCTCTCTTTAAATCTCAATACAAAGTTCTCCCCCTCTCTTGTGGAGATATATTCGATGTAATCTTCTTTTTGCGGTGTGTTTGTTGAGACCGATGAATTGTGGGTTTATGATCAAGTCTATCTATGAATAATATTTGAATCTTCTCTAAATTATTTTATGTATGATTGGTTATCTTTGCAAGTATCTTCGAATTATCTGTTTGGTTTGGCCAACTAGATTGGTAGTTCTTGCCATGGGAGAAGTGCTTAGCTTTGGGTTCGATCTTGCGGTGTCCTTTCCGAGTGACAGAAGGGGCAGCAAGGCACGTATTGCATCATTGCCATCGAGGATAACAAGATGGGGTTTATTTCATATTGCATGAATTTATCTCTCTACATCATGTCATCTTGCTTAAGGCGTTACTCTGTTTTTAACTTAATACTCTAGATGCATGCTGGATAGCGGTCGATGAGTGGAGTAATAGTAGTAGATGTAGAATCGTTTCGGTCTACTTGTCACGGACGTGATGCCTATATACATGATCATGCCTAGATATTCTCATAACTATGCTCAATTCTGTCAATTGCTCAACAGTAATTTGTTCACCCACCATAGAATACTTATGCTCTTGAGAGAAGCCACTAGTGAAACCTATGGCCCCCGGGTCTATTCTCATTATATCAATCTCCATCACTTTCATCTTGCTTTGCTTTTTTACTTTTCCTTTACTTTTTACTTTGCATATTTATACCAAAAATACCAAAAATATTATATCTATCAGATCTCACTCTTGTAAGTGACCGTGAAGGGATTGACAACCCCTAATCGCGTTGGTTGCGAGTAGCTATCGTTTTTTGCAGGTACGAGGGACTTGAGCGTGGCCTCCTACTGGATTGATACCTTGGTTCTCAAAAACTGAGGGAAATACTTACGCTACTCTTCTGCATCATCCCTTCCTCTTCGGGGAAAACCAATGCAAGCTCAAGACGTAGCAAGAAGGATTTCTGGCGCCCTTGCCAGGGAGTCTACGCAAAAAGTCAACATACCAAGTACCCATCACAATCCCTATCTCTCGCATTACATTATTTGCCATTTGCCTCTCGTTTTCCTCTCCCCCACTTCACCCTTGTCGTTTTATTCGCCCTCTCTCTCTATCCTCCCTCTCTATTTACCTTTTCGTTTGCTTGTGTGCTAGTTTGTTTGCTTGCCTTCATGGCTAGTCTCATATCTTCTCCGTTGTCTCCCGAGAGTGAAGTTCTAAATTTTAAACAAAGGGAGGGAGAAAATCTAAAAGATGCTTGGTATAGAATTTGCAATGCTCAAAATAGATCTACCAGGAAGCAATCTACCTTAGTTCTTCTCCGCAATTTTTATGTAGGTGTTAATCGTTGGTATAGATATATCCTCGATACCATTACCGGAGGGAACTTCTTGGGTAGCCATACTTTTGATTCTTATAATGCTATGCTAAATTTATTTGGCTCACCACCTCTTTTAGTTAATAGAACCTTGTTAACTTTGGAGCATGTTATGCAAAGACTTGAAATTATTGAAAATAAAGTTGCTAATATTGAATCAATTGAAAATCTAGATAAAAATATCCACAATCAAATTACTCAATATGGATCTAAGGTAGGAATGACTTTGAAAAATATTAAGGAAAAGGAAACCATAGTTAATGAGAAGATGAACTTAGATTCTACTAGAATTGATAAACTTGAGGGTATCGTTAAAAACTTGGGAACCGCTTTTTCTTCCATAAAGAATACTCCAAGCCCTCCTACTAAAATTGCCAAGCTTATGTATGTTCCTTAAAATAAGGGTGAATCATCTAAGGAAACTGCAGATCTTAAATCTATAAGTATTCATCCCAATCTTTTTGATATCATTAAGGAACTAATTGCTACAAATGAATTTTTCGATCTTGTGCCTAAAAGTTTAATAATCACTAGAAAGAAAGAAATTCCTAAGGGAAGTAGATGCCTCATCGAAGAATTAAATACCAAAGATGGCAATACTTAGATCTATCCTCGCTTTTATGCCTAGCTAGGGGCGTTAAACGATAGCGCTTGTTGGGAGGCAACCCAATTTTATTTTTATTCCTTGATTTTTGCTCCTGCTTAGTAATAAATAAATTATTTATCCTCTGTTTTGGTTGTGTTTTTTGTGTTTAATTAGTGTTTGTGCCAAGTAGAACCGTTGGGAAGACTTGGGGAAAGTCTTGTTGAACTTGCTGTAAAAAACAGAAACTTTAGCGCTCACGAGAACTGCTGTCATTTTTATTTGAAGAGTGATATTTAGTTAATTCGTTTTGCAGATGATTAATAGATAAATTCCTCACGTCCAGCAATGTATTTTAGAATTTTTGGGGTTCCAGATATTGCGCTAGATACAGATTACTACAGACTGTTCCATTTTTGACAGATTCTGTTTTTCGTGTGTTGTTTGCTTACTTTGATGAATCTATGGCTAGTAAAATAGTTTACAATCCATAGAGAAGTTGGAATACATTAGGTTTAACACCAATATAAATAAAGAATGAGTTCATTACAGTACCTTGAAGTGGTCTTTTGTTTTCTTTCGCTAAAGGAGCTCACGAGTTTTCTATTTTGAGTTTTGTGTTGTGAAGTTTTCAAGTTTTGGGTGAATTCTTTTGATGGATTATGGAACAAGGAGTGGTAAGAGCCTAAGCTTGGGGATGCCCATGGCACCCCCAAGATAATCCAAGGACACCAAGAAGTCAAAGCTTGGGGATGCCCTGGGAGGCATCCCCTCTTTCGTCCACTTCCATCGGTAATTTACTTGGGGCTATATTTTTATTCACCAACATGATATGTTTTTTGCTTGGAGCGTCTTGTATTATTTGTGTATTTGTGTCTTAGTATGCCGCAATCATCCTTGCTATACACACCTTTTGAGAGAGCCATACATGAATTAAAATTTGATAGAATACTCTATGTGCTTCACTTATATCTTTTGAGCTATGTAGTTTTGCTCTATGTGCTTCACTTATATCTTGTGAGCGTTATAATTTTGCTCTATGTGCTTCACTTAGATCTTTTAGAGCACGGTGGTGGATTTGTTTTAAAGAAACTATTGATCTCTCATGCTTCACTTAAATTATTTTGAGAGTCTCTTAATAGCATGGTAATTTGCTTAATAATAATATGCTTGGTATTCAAGATTTGTGAAACTTTCTTTTGAGTGTGTTGAATACTAAGAAAAGATTGAAGCATGATAATTGTTTTGAGATATGGAGGTGATAATATTAAAGTCATGCTAGTTGAGTAGTTTTGAATTTAAACAATACTTGTGTTAAAGTTTGTGATTCCCGTAGCATGCACGTATGGTGAACCGTTATGTGATGAAGTCGGAGCATGATTTATTTATTGATTGTCTTCCTTATGAGTGGAGGTCGGGGACGAGCGATGGTCTTTTCCTACCAATCTATCCCCCTAGGAGCATGCGCATAATACTTTGCTTTGATAAATTCTAGATTTTTGCAATAAGTATATGAGTTCTTTATGACTAATGTTGAGTCCATGGATTATACGCACTCTCACCCTTCCACCTTTGCTAGCCTCTCTAATACCGCGCACCTTTCGCCGGTATCATACACCTACCATATACCTTCCTCAAAACAGCCACCATACCTACCTATTATGGCATTTCCATAGCCATTCCGAGATATATTGCCATGCAACTTTCCACCGTTCCGTTCATGACGCATGCCATCATTGTCATATTGCATATCCCGGTACACCGCCGGATGCATTCATATAGAGTCATATTTTGTTCTAAGTATCGAGTTGTAATTGTTGAGTTGTAAGAAAAATAAAAGTGTGATAATCATCATTATTAGAGCATTGTCCCAGTGAGGAAAGGATGATGGAGACTATGATTCCCCCATAAGTCGGGATGAGACTCCGGACGAAAAAAAAATAAAAGAGGCCAAAGAAGCCCAGATAAAAAAAGAAAAGAGGCCATAAAAAAGAGAAAAGGCCCAAATAAAAAAATATACAAACATATATATAAAAAAATGAGAGAAAAAGAGAGAAGGGACAATGTTACTATCCTTTTACCACACTTGTGCTTCAAAGGAGCACCATGATCTTCATAGTAGAGAGTCTCTCATGTTATCACTTTCATATACTAGTGGGAATTTTACATTATAGAACTTGGCTTGTATATTCCAATGATGGGCTTCCTCAAATTGCCCTAGGTCTTCATGAGCAAGCAAGTTGGATGCACACCCACTTAGTTTCTTTTCGAGCTTTCATATACTTATAGCTCTAGTGCATCCGTTGCATGGCAATCCCTACTCACTCACATTGATATCTATTGATGGGCATCTCCATAGCCCGTTGATACGCCTAGTTGATGTGAGACTATCTTCTCCTTTTTGTCTTCTCCACAACCACCATTCTATTCCACCTATAGTGCTATATCCATGGCTCACGCTCATGTACTGCGTGAAGATTGAAAAAGTTTTGAAAAAGTTAGAGTATGAAACAATTGCTTGGCTTGTCATCGGGGTTGTGCATGATTTAAATATTTTGTGTGGTGAAGATAGAGCATAACCAAACTATATGATTTTGTAGGGATAACTTTCTTTGGCCATGTTATTTTGAGAAGACATAATTGCTTTGTTAGTATGCTTGAAGTATTATTCTTTTTATGTCAATATGAACTTTTGTCTTGGATCTTTCGAATCTGAATATTCATACCACAATTAAGAAGATTTGCATTGAAATTATGCCAAGTAGCACTCCACATCAAAAGTTCTCTTTTTATCATTTACCTACTCGAGGACGAGCAGGAATTAAGCTTGGGGATGCCTGACACGTCTCCAACGTATTTATAATTTTTGATTGCTCCATGCTATATTATCTACTGTTTTGGACTATATTGGGCTTGATTTTCACTTTTATATTATTTTTGGGACTAACCTATTAACCGGAGGCCCAGCCCAAAATTGCTGTTTTTTTGCCTATTTCAGTGTTTCGAAGAAACGGAATATCAAACGGAGTCCAAACGGAATAAAATCTTCGGGAACGTGATTTTCTCACCGAACGTGATCCAGGAGACTTGGACCCAGCTCCAAGGAACAAAAGAGGCGGTCACGAGGGTGGGGGGCGCACCCCCCTTAGGGCGCGCCCCCTGCCTCGTGGGCCCCTCGGTGCTCCTCTGGCGTACTTCTTCCTCCTATATATACACACGTACCCCCAAACGATCAGAAGAGGAGCCAAAACCCTAATTCCACCGCCGCAATTTTCTGTATCCACGAGATCCCATCTTGGGGCCTGTTCCGGAGCTCCGCCGGAAGAGGGCCGTCATCACGGAGGGCTTCTACATCATCATAGCCTCTCCGGTGAAGTGTGAGTAGTTTACCTCAGACCTTCGGGTCCATAGTTAGTAGATAGATGGCTTCTTCTCTCTCTTTGAATCTCAATACAAAGTTCTCCCCCTCTCTTGTGGAGATCTATTCGATGTAATCTCCTTTTTGCGGTGTGTTTGTTGAGACCTAAGAATTGTGGGTTTATGATCAAGTCTATCTATGAATAATATTTGAATCTTGTCTGAATTCTTTTATGTATGATTAGTTATCTTTGCAAGTCTCTTTGAATTATCCGTTTGGTTTGGCCAACTAGATTGGTAGTTCTTGCCATGGGAGAAGTGCTTAGCTTTGGGTTCGATCTTGCGGTGTCCTTTCCTAGTGACAGAAGGGCCAGCAAGGCACGTATTGCATCGTTGCCATCGAGGATAACAAGATGGGGTTTATTTCATATTGCATGAATTTATCTCTCTACATCATGTCATCTTGCTTAAGGTGTTACTCTATTTTTAACTTAATACTCTAGATGCATGCTGGATAGCGGTCGATGAGTGGAGTAATAGTATTAGATGCAGAATCGTTTCGGTCTACTTGTCACGGACATGATGCCTATATACATGATCATGCCTAGATATTCTCATAACTATGCTCAATTCTGTCAATTGCTCAACAGTAATTTGTTCACCCACCGTAGAATACTTATGCTCTTGAGAGAAGCCACTAGTGAAACATATGGCCCCCGGGTCTATTCTCATCATATCAATCTCCATCACTTTAATCTTGCTTTGCTTTTTTACTTTGCCTTTACTTTTTACTTTGCATCTTTATACCAAAAATACCAAAAATATTATATCTATCAGAGCTCACTCTCGTAAGTGACCATGAAGGGATTGACAACCCCTAATCGCGTTGGTTGCGAGTAGCTATCGTTTTGTGCATGTACGAGGGACTTTAGCGTGGCCTCCTACTAGATTGATACCTTGGTTCGCAAAAACTGAGGGAAATACTTATGCTACTCTGCTGCATCATCCCTTCCTCTTCGGGGAAAACCAACGCAAGCTCAAGACGTAGCAGTAGGACAAAAGATGTCATGCAAGTTCTTTTGATAAAGCACGTATGGCAATTTACGGAATACATGCCTACATTATATCGATGAAATGGAGCTAGTACCGTTTGGCCCTATGTTATAACTGTCACATGATGAATATCATCCAACAATTCACCGATCCAATGCCTACGAATTTATCTTATATTGTTTATGCTAAGTTACTACTGCTATCATCACTGTTACACTTGCTACAAAATTACTGCTATCACTGTCACTGTTGCTATTGCTGCTGCTACTACTATCAAAACTATCATACTACTTTGCTGCTGATCACTTTTGTGCAGATAATTAATCTCCAGGTGTGGTTGAATTGACAACTCAGCCTCTAATACCTTCAAATATTCTTTGGCTCCCCTTGTGTTGAATCTATAAATTTGGGTTGAATACTCTACCCTCGAAAACTATTGCGATCCCCTATACTTGTGGGTTATCAAGACCTTTTTCTAGCGCCGTTGCCAGGGAGCATAGCTATATTTGTTGAGTCACCTGGGATTATTATCATATTATCACTATGAAGAATCTGAAGGATGCTAAGACTAAGATTTTTTCCTCAAAGACGAGGGGAGGTAAGGAACTTCCATCCAGTTCTGCTTTAGATTCACCTTCTGTTATAAGTAAACTTGCAACACCACCATATGCTATTAATTTTGATATGTCGCAAGTTATTGATGATGCTACTTCTGCTATGGATAATGCTTATGATGATGCTAGTACCTTCCTTGATAATGATGATGTGCCACTTGGTGAATTTCTTGATAAACAAATTGCTAGAGTTATACAACATGATGTTGTTGAATCTGATGATGAGCTGGAAACTAAATCTCCTGAAACACCTACTAGAACTAGCCTTCCTAGATATGAATTGCCTAAGGTACCAGAAGGTTATGTTATGAGTGAAGAAACAACAAGGGATATTCTTGCTTGCAGAGATAGAGATGATCTAGAGAAATTATTATGCAAGTATAAAGAAAAATATCTGAATGCTAGAATGAAATGTGATTGTAAGTTTGATACTTCACCTATATTTATTGATGATAAGGAGTATGCATTCTCTGTCGACCTAGAGTTAATTACTCTGGTTGAATCTGATCCTTTCCATGGTTATGAAACTGAAGCTGTTGTGGCACATCTTACTAAGTTCAATGACATAGCCACCCTTTTTACTCATGATGAGAAAACTCGCTATTACTTTACTCTCAAATTATTTCCGTTCTCATTAAAGGGTGGTGCTAAAGCTTGGTACAATACTCTTGCTCCTAGTTGTGTGCGTAGTCCCCAGGATATGATTTATTACTTCTCTGAAAAATATTTTCCTTCTCATAAGAAACAAGCTTCCTTACAGGAAAGATTTAACTTTGTGCAAATTAAAGAAGAGAGCCTCCCACAAGCTTGGGGGAGGCTTTGCCAATTACTTAATGCTTTGCCTAATCATCCTCTTAAGAAAAATGAAATACTTGATATATTCTATAATGGACTAACCGATGCTTCTAGGGACTTCCTAGATAGTTGTGCCGGTTGTGTTTCCAGGGAACAAACTGTTGGACAAGTTGAAGAATTATTGAACAACATATTGAAAAATTACGATGATTGGACTCTTCCTGAACCACCGCCTAAACCCACTCCGAAGAAGAGGGGTATATTATATCTCAGTCTTGAAGATATGCAAGAGGCAAACAAATCTATGAAGGAAAAAGGTATTAAAGCTGAGGTGTTAAAAATTTACCTCCTATTGAAGAAATGGATGGGCTTAATACACCACCACCGCCTAAGGTGGTAGAAGTAAATTCTCTTATGAAGTTCAATGATAATGAAAATCCTCACAATATGCATCCTAGCCAATGACTTTATGAGTTTAAAAATTATATTAGAAAACAAGATCACTTCAATGCAAATGTTATGAAACAATTGAAATACAATTCTGATATGATTGCTCACTTGAGTGACTTGTTATTTAGAATATCAAATGATGTTAGAGTTGTTGGAAAGCATGCTTCTATGGTTCAAACTCGGTTAGAACAAGTTGCTAAATCTCAAAGAGAATTGCTTGATGAAATGAATAATAATATGCATGAATTTGCTGTTAGAGTTGCAACTAGAGGAGGTAAAATGACTCAGGAACCACTTTATCCTGAGATACACCCAAAAAGAATTGAACAAGATTCATAAAGAGCCAACACTAGTGCACCTAGTTCTTCTAAAAAGAAAAAGAAAAAGAAGAATGATAGGACTTCACATGCTCCTAGTGAACCTGGAATAGAAAAACCTCCTGATAATGATAATGAAAAAGATAATGCTAATGCTCACAAAGAACCAGACAATGATGTTGAGATAGAACCACCTGTTGATCTTGATAACCCACAACCTAAGAATAAAAGATATGACAAAAGAGACTTTGTTGCTAGAAAACACGGTAAAGAAAGAGAACCGTGGGTTCAAAAACCTATGCCTTTTCCACCTAAATCAACTAAAAAGAATGATGATGAAGAATTTGAACACTTTGCAGAAATGCTGAGGCTAGTCTTTTTGCGTACTCGCTTGAGTGATATCTTGAAATTGCCTCCTTATGCAAAGTATATGAAAGACATTATCACCAATAAGAGAAAAATACTGGAAGCTGAAATCTCCACCATGCTTGCTAATTACACTTTTAAGGATGGAGTACCTAAAAAACTCGGAGACCTGGGAATACCAACTATACCTTGCTCCATCAAAACGCATTATGTGAAAACTGTTTTGTGTGATTTAGGAGCAGGTGTTAGTGTTATGCCTTTCTCTTTATATAAAAGACTTGACTTGAATAAACTCACACCTACTGAAATATCTTTTCAAATGGATGATAAATCAACTGCCATACCTATCGGTATATGTGAGGATGTGCCTGTTGTTGCCGCTAATGTTACTATTTTGACTGACTTTGTTATACTTGAGATGCCCGAGGACGACAATATGTCGATTATCCTCGGTAGACCCTTTTTGAATACTACATGGGTTGTTATTGATTGCAATAAAAGCAAGGTCACTTTTCATATCAATGGTAATGAGCATACGATGCACTTTCCGAAGAAACAATTCCAAGTGATTGGTATTAATGTTATTGAAAAATCTCTTGACAATCACTATTGGAAGTTTTCAAATACCTCTACCTACTGTCAAAAAGAAATATGAAATGCTTATTGTTGGGGACATTCATATCCCCATTGAGGTAACCTAGTGATCTACGTAAGTTCTTTGGTTTCATGCTAATCGAAAGTGGTTGTTAATAAGACTTGATCAACCTTATTAATGGATCATTTTTGAATGGTATGAAGTTGATGAATTTAGTAAGCACTACTTTCTGTCCCTACTTTATATTCCCTATTTTTATTAGTTAAATAAAATAAAATGCCATGTTTTGTCTGTTTTCTGATTTTCTCGTGCAATAAAAAAGACCCAAAAATAAAAGTTCTCAGAATGCCCTGAAAATTTAATACGATTTTTTCTGAAAATTTAAGAATTTTTGGTGTAACAAACACCAGAGGGAGGTGTACCAGGTGGGCACAACCCACCTGGGCGCGCTAGCACCCCCAGGCGCGCCCTGGTGGGTTGTGGTCCCCACGTGGGCCCTCTCACTTATAATACCACATCATTACCTACCTCCAGAAAAAAAATCTCCATTGCTCTTTCTCCCGTGTTCTTGAGCTCAAACCCATGGATTTTGATCGCTTTGCTCGAAGCTCCATTTCCGAAACTGTTTCGGGGGATTGTTGCTTGGTATGTGACTCTACCATTTGTCTAATTAGTTTTTGTTTTAGTGGTTTATACTTTGAATAATTAGCTACTTTGGCGCTGCTGTAGATGAGCTTGCATGTTGAATTCTTAGTGTTCTAAGTAGTTTGAATGCTTGCTTTGGCCTCTATGTATCCCTATGAGTAGTTGCTATCAATCTTACAAAGTTTTGTTGATAAATTTTTGTCAACCAAAATTTTTATTTTCAAAAAATTGTACGCGGACATGATGAACTTGTTTGGAAGGAGTTCCCTGAGGAGGCGATCCTCGGGGGCATCTTCTAGTGACAGCTCTGCTCGCCGGTCATATGTTGAACAAAGTGAAAGTTCCACTCGAGATGCCGCCACCAAAACATGCTTATGGCCTAGCGATGAGTATATGATATGTGTGGGCATTAAAGAAGAATTTGAGCAATATGTTCACAATGCCGGTCTCGGTCCCTACCTTTTAGATAAGTGTGAACAACGCCACCTTCTCACTGAATCATTTGTTAAAGGATTTAAATTCTTTCCCCGTGAGTCTAGGGTGTCATTTATGCTTTATGATAACCCATTTACTATATCACTAGAGAAATTTGCTTACCACTGCAAACTCCCGTATTGGGGCTCGCTTGACGAGCCGTCAAAGGCTGAGTACCAAACATTCCTGACTAGTCTTTGTTATATGAGAATAGAGGAGTGACACAAGGTAGAATAAAGAGAATTCATTTTCCCGCAATTCATTATTTTGCATTATTTAACGGGAAATGTATAGTAGGCAAGCAAGACTGTAGTACGCTCTATGCTCCAGACTTGAGCCTCATCCACACCGCTCTCACCGGTGAAAGGAATTATAACCTTGGAGCGATTGTTGCACGCAGACTTCAACACAACGCTAACAGTGGGTATTTCTATGGTGGAATATATGCCACGCGTTTAGCACGAGGGCTGGGTGCTGCAACCTTGCCCTTTGATCCTATCCTACCCACGCAGTATTTAGATTTTGAAACCTTAAAGGAACATAAGATTCTCAAGGGAAAGGTTGACAACTTCACTTATAATCTGTTGTTTAACCAAAAATTTGTTGTGCACACATATTTGCCCGTGCCTTCTCTTTTTGATTATCACAGCAAGGGAAGATATTTTCTTCCTGAGAGCGAGGCCCGAGCTCACAACGCAGTAGTGGAGGCAGCACGGCAGGCCGAGGCATCCGCACCTAGAGCCTCTGTGAGCTACCATGCCAACTACTATCTAGACTACTGATCAATTACCAACTTAGGCCAAAAGCCTAAGCTTGGGGGAGTACGTGTTTCTCACCGACATTACATTCATGTCCACTTGGTGCTCACACTTTTTCATTGTATCATCCATGCTTAGATTTATTTTTCTTGCTTTCTTCTTGTGTATTTGAAAAAAAAACTTTAGAAAAACAAAAAATTAGTTGTAGCTAATTTACTTTCCATGCATGCTTAGTTGTAGTATTAAAAAGAAAACCCAAAAAGATTTCCTTATTCTTATTGTCGGTGTACTAGAGTAGGGGTACCCTAGTATCCCGAACTTGTGCATGGGCAGTCGTAGCGTCCCGCGGCAAGGCTTGCCGAGTGACCGCCAAGGTCCTTCGTGGTTCC
Organism: Triticum aestivum; assembly: GCF_018294505.1. Taxonomy (NCBI): domain Eukaryota; kingdom Viridiplantae; phylum Streptophyta; class Magnoliopsida; order Poales; family Poaceae; genus Triticum; species Triticum aestivum. The sequence continues at coordinate 475,270,552 of NC_057809.1, read as the reverse complement.
TTTGGAGCCATTCAAGAACAAAGTATCCAAGCCAAGGAGACAAGACCCCGGCAAGAGGAGCTTGCCGGGAAGAGCAACAAAAGCGTCTCAAGACCCCGGCAAGAGGAGCTTGCCGGGAAGGCCACCCAAGGCACCTCAAGGAACTTGCCGCGACGCGCCACACGCCCCGGCAAGGCACGGTGAGCAACAAGCTCCCGGACGCGACAAGATAACGACCGCGGCGAGGCGCTTGCCGCGGCAAGCCACCACTCTGTGCCTGCGCTCTAGCACATCCATCAACGTGTCGCTCTGGGACCCTTCCAGGCGTACGTGGCGGGAGGCTGTGTAGCCAGGGGTACGCGGTGGCAAGCGGCGCTGACAAGATCGCCATCGTGGCGAGCGGTGGCGTCCCTGACGGTCCCTTTTGCACTGGTTAGGCGACACAGACAGGCATTTAATGCCCTTGTCCCCTGCCGTCAGGGTTAGGTATGATACACTGTAGCAGGTAGCTGTACCTACCGCAGCACCTTTCCATTTTTACCCTTGTCTACGTTGCCACCTGTCGGTGACCCCTTGAGCATATAAAAGGAGGCCCATGCGCAACGTAGAGGAGGTTGGCTGGTTAACGGGCTAGCTAGTTAGCTAGTTCGGGGAACACTCCCGCTCGGTCTCGTTAGCTGCTGGTGTGTACTGTAGCACTCCGCGCTCCCGAGCAAGAAATCAATACAAACCACAAAGCAGGAGTAGGATTTTACGCATCCGTGCGGCCCGAACCTGGGTAAACCGCTCGTGTGCTTCGCCTCGATCCGCTCTTTGCACGGCCTCCGCCCTCACCGAATCGAAAGGGACTCGGCCCGCCGGTCCCATAGGTGTTCGTGGATCAGTCCCCCGACATCTTTGGCGCGCCAGGTAGGGGGCGTCGAGGTTGTGTGAACCAGATCCGGCGACCACACAAGCTAGATCTTCATCATCCTCATCGACATGCCGCCGAAGAAGAAGGCTTCGGAGGCGGCTGCTTCGTCCGCACCGAACCCACCATCGCCGGATCAAGCGGCTAATGGGGCAGGTGCCGGCGGAAGAACGGGCGTCGACGAGGGAGCTCACGGTGCTGCCAGGTCCAAGGACAAGGCTGCGCTGCCCATCGGCGGCGTGGACGGCTCCCACAACGACCGAGCGCACTCCAAGACCTCGGCGTCCGTACATGCACCGCGCCCATCTCAGGAGGCGCGGGACCGGCAGCGTCATGGTACCCACGGTACCATGCGTTTGCTAGACCAAGATCGAGCTGGTGGATCTCGGAGTGCTCAGGACCACCATGCACACCAACATGCTGGCACGAGCGAGGCACGGTCGCCTGGACGGGACACTGCTCCTTCTAACATAGTTAGAAGTCCGAGCATATCCCGCTCCTCGCACCGTTCGCCACCGCCACCCGCCACTGCAGCAGAAGCTTTGGCGCGAGCTCAACTGCTCCTAGACTACCCTCCAACGGCAGACAAGATTGACGACTGGAGGGCCACCATTCAGAGTCTCATCGGCTTCGCCAACGGCGACGCCCAACGGCAGCCGGGCACGTTGCTGCCGCGGCAAGTCAGCCAGGCACAAGCCGGTGGCGACAGGACCGGTGGGGGTGCAACCACTGTGCACTCTCCGCCCCGAAGGCCAAGATCGCCGACTCGCCGGATCCACCTCGACAACGACTCCACCGCGTCATCAGATCCACAAGCTCGTCGCGATCAGCACCAAGTTCTTCATGAACGACAACAAGAAGACGCTCGTACTCGCATCGAGCGCCGAAGAGAAGCGCGACGTCAATCAGACCAGCGCGCTGGGCCCTCTGTCGACATGCATGCGCCAGGGGAACCAGGCGACTTGCCGTACGTGGTAGGTTGCCCTGCGTTTACCCGTGAGCTGCGGCAAGTCCATTGGCCCAGCATGAAGAATTTCAAGCCAGACGTATCGGAGAAGTACGACGGCAAGTCGCATCCGTCGGAGTTCCTCAGCATCTACACCATCGCGGTGCAGGCTGCCGGGGGACGGGACGACAAGATCCTTGCCAACTACTTCTCGCTGGTGCTCAAGCCCAACGTCAGATCCTGGCTCATGCACTTGCCGGACAACTCCATATCCTCCTGGGCAGACCTTTGCCATCAGTTTGTCGGCACCTTTACAGGCGGCCACAAACCTCATGGCCAAGAGAGTGACCTTCATCTGCTCGCCCAGAAGGAAAGAGAGCCTCTGCGCAAGTACATTCAGAGATTCAGGCGTGTACAACACAACATCCCAGATGTCCACCCTGCCACGGTCATCAGCGCATTCCATCAGAACGTGCGTAACCGCAGGATGCAGGAGGAGATGGCGATGTGCAAGATCAGAGACGTCAGTGAGCTGTATGCCCTGGCCGACAAGTGTGCACGTGCTGAGGAAGGGAGGAGACTCCCCGGAGAGAATACAGGAGCTGGAGGATCTGACAGTGAGGATGCTGCCCCGACAAAGAAAAACCGGCGGCGGAATAGGAAGAAGAAAGGCAAAGATGTGCTAGTCGTTGAGCAGTTCGGCAATGAAGGTGGCGCCAAGAAAGCCAAAGTTTGTAGCTCCGGCAAGGAGATTGCCGCATGCTCCAACTGCCAGGCTGTGGCGGTCGCCGACAAGCAGGACAGCTCCGACAAACAGTACTGCAAGATCCACCGCACCAAGGGCCACGACCTCCAGAGCTGCAAGAAGGTCGAGCAGCTTGTCCAGCAACAAAAGGCTGAGTACGAGCGACGAGACAAGGAGAGGGCCCAAGGTGGCGCTGGAGAATCTGACAAGAAGCGCGCCGGCCGGGGAGGACGCCGCGGCAAGGCCAAGCAGCGGCAAGGAGATAGACCTCCCCGCGGCCGCGACAACGATGAAGACGACGACGACGAAGACATGGATGATGTCGAGACCAGTGAGCAGGAGTTCCAAAAAGCCACAGAGGTTCTGTGCGTTGATGGCGGTGCTTCTCTTCATACTTCGCACTGCCAACTCAAGCAGTGGGTGCGGGAAGTCAATGCAGCAGAACCACCCGTCGAATCACGCAAGCTTCTGAAATGGTCCAGCACGCCTATCATCTTTGATATTGAGGACCACCCTGATCGCACAACTGCGGTCGGGTGTTTGCCGATGTTGGTTTCACCAACTATCCGCAACCTCAAGGTCACTAAGATGCTAGTTGATGGCGGGGCCGGCTTGAACCTGATCTTCTCCGCTGTACTCCAGAAACTCCAGATCCCTGACAGCGAGCTTGAAGAGACCGGCACATTCCAAGGAATTAACCCGGGAAGGAGCAAGCCGAAGGGGAAGGTCACGTTGCCAGTAACATTTGGCAGCGAGCTGAACTTCAGGACTGAGAGGGTCACTTTTAACGTTGCCGGTATTCCATTGCCTTAAAATGGGATACTTGGCCGTCCAGCACTCGCCAAGTTCATGGCAGCCTCTCACTATGCATACAACATGCTGAAGATGCCAGGCCCGATAAGCGTCATCTCTGTCCCCGGCGACAAGAAAGATGCTCTTATCTGCACCGACAAGATCTACCGGGAAGCGGCAGCTGCAGCAGATTGCAAGTCACTTGCCGTTGAAGCTCCCGGGAGGAAGAAGACCAAGTCCGGCAAGAGTTCTGATGCCCACTCCAGCAAGCGCACCTCTTCGGAGTGCTGCGCTGCTGTCGAGGAGGCACCATCGAGCTCCACCGGCAAGTGTAAGCAGACAATGGCAGCTCTGCCAGAGACCAAGAAGGTGTCCGCCAAGGAGGACGGCACTGGTGGAACCTTCACCATCAGTGCCACTCTCGACCCCAAATAGGAAAGCGCGCTCATTGCTTTCCTGGGGCGAATGTCGACGTGTTTGCGTGGCAACCGTCTGACATCCCCGGTGTTCCCAGGAAAGTAATTGAGCACCACCTTGCCGTTTGTCCTCATGCGCGGCCCGTCAAGCAAAAGATCAGGAAGCAAGTAGTGGAGCGCCAAGAATTCATTGCAAAAGAGATCAAGAAGTTGGAAGCAGCAGGCCTTGTCAGAGGAGTGCTCCATCCTATGTGGTTGGCCAATCCTGTAGTAGTGCGCAAGGCAAACGGGAAATGGAGACTTTGTATCGATTTTACCGATGTTAACAAAGCTTGTCCCAAAGACCCATTTCCTTTGCCGCGCATTGACCAGATTGTTGACTCCACAGCCGGATGTGATTTGCTTTCATTTCTTGACGCATACTCAGGATACCATCAGATCTTCATGGCAGAAGAGGATGAGGAGAAGACCGCATTTATTACTCCATGTGGCACGTACTGTTTCGTACGGATGCCTTTCGGATTAAAAAATGCTGGCTCAACATTTGCAAGAGTAGTTCATGTCGCTCTTGAGCTGCAGATACACAGAAATGTGGAAGCATACATGGACGACATAGTGGTCAAGAGCAAGGACAAGGCAACCCAGATCCAAGATTTAGACGAGACCTTTGCAAATCTGCGCAAGATCAGCCTCAAGCTCAACCCAGAGAAGTGTGTGTTCGGAGTTCCCTACGGCAAGCTTCTCGGGTTCTTCGTGTCTCAGCGGGGAATTGAAGCCAATCCCGACAAGATCAAGGCCATTGAGCAGATTGAAGCACCAAAGCGCGTCAAGGATGTACAAAGACTTGCCGGTTGCATGACTGCTCTCAGCAGGTTTATCTCTAGGTCTGCTGAGCGCGCCCTGCCATTTTTCAAATTATTGAAAAAGGCAGGTCCAATGAAATGGACTCTGGAAGCGGAGGCTGTGCTGCAAGACTTGAAGAGATACCTGTCCTCCCCTCCAATACTTGTCGCACCTAGGCCACAAGAGAAGTTGCTGCTGTACATAGCGGCAACCAATCAAGTGGTTAGTGCTGCGTTAGTAGTGGAGAGAGAGGCAGATGACGAGCCAGCAACCACGGCAAGCGCATCCAGTGACAAGCAAGGGGCTTCCCCGGCAAGCTCTGGTCCCGACAAGGATGGATCTGCGCAGACGCGCGAGGAGATACAGAAGAGAATGGTGCAGCGCCCAATTTACTTTGTCAGTTCCCTTCTGCAGGGGGCTAGGTCAAGGTACTCTGGCGTGCAGAAATTGCTTTTCGGCCTTCTCATGGCCTCGAGAAAGCTGCGCCATTACTTCCAAGCACATGAGATCACAGTTGTCACTCGCTTTCCGCTGAAGAGGATACTACAGAATCCAGAAGCGACAGGCAGGATTGTTGAGTGGGCACTGGAACTGTCAAGCTTTGGCCTCAAGTTTGAGAGTACTTCAACTATCCAAAGCAGAGCATTGGCAGAATTCATAGCAGAATGGACACCAACACCAGATGAAGAAATTCCAGAAATGAGCATCCCCGTCAAAGAAGCAAGCAAAGAGTGGCTGATGTACTTTGATGGTGCCTTTTCGCTGCAAGGCGCCGGCGCTGGCGTGCTGTTTATCGCACCCACCGGAGAGCACCTCAAGTACGTAGTCCAGATGCACTTTCCCAAGGAGCAAGCAACAAACAATACTGCAGAGTATGAAGGCTTGCTTGCCAGTCTCAGGATCGCGACAGACCTTGGGGTTAAGAAACTCATTGTCAGGGGTGACTTGCAGCTTGTCGTCCGGCAAGTGAACAAGAATTATCAGAGTCCGTTGATGGAAGCCTACGTCGACGAAGTGAGAAAGCTAGAAGAGCACTTTGACGGCCTACAGATGGAGCATGTTCCAAGAGCTCAGAACGCCATTGCCGATGGCCTGTCAAAGTGCGCCGCACTTAAGTTACCTGTGGAACCAGGGATCTTTGTGCTCAAGCTGAATCAACCGTCCGTAACGCCACCGACTGGACAGAGCAAGAAGAGGAAGTTGATTTCTGGTGACTATTTGCCGGCAGAGCTCCCCGAAGCCGCCGCCAAGAAGGTCCCCAAGATCAACGCCAAGAGCGTTGAGGAGCAGTCTGCTCCGGCAAGCCCTAGGGTTTGTTCCATTGAAGCAAAAGCTCCCGACAAGTTTTGCTCCGGCAAGCGTGCCGGGGAACGTCAAGCTCTGGCAGAACCGCAGGTTCCCGCCATAGAAGAGGGCGTTCCCGCAGCAACAGATTTGCCTTGCGCTGAGGAGCAGTCTGCTCCGGCAAGCCCCAGGGTTTGTTCCGTTGAAGCAGAAGCTCCCGACAAGTTTTGCTCCGGCAAGCTTGCCGGGGAACGTCAAGCTCCGGCAGAACCACAGGTTCTCGCTGTAGAAGCGGATGTTCCCGCAGCAGCAGATTTGCCTTTAGTCCTTGTTGTCGAGCCACAAGCTCCAGCATGGGCACAACAGATTGTCCATTTCCTTCAGACAGGAGAACTTCCCGAAGAGCAAGAAGAAGCGGAAAGAGTAGCCTGGCAGTCAAGTATGTACCAGTTTGTTGACAAGACACTGTACAGAAGAAGACTCAACGGTGTGAAATTGAAGTGTATTCACCGGGAAGACGGACAAAAGCTGTTGGCAGAGATACATGGAGGCATATGTGGTCACCACATTGGCGCAAGAGCACTTGTCGGCAAAGCATTCCGGCAAGGTTTCTTTTGGCCGACAGCCCTCCAGGATGCAACTGCACAAGTAACCAAGTGTGAAGCGTGCCAGTTCCATTCCAAGCAGATACACCAACCAGCTCAAGCTCTCCAGACGATCCCTTTATCCTGGCCATTTTCGGTCTGGGGGCTCGACACCCTCGGCCCCTTCCCCCGAGCAGTCGGGGGCTTTGAGTACTTGTACGTTGCAATCGACAAGTTCACAAAGTGGCCGGAAGTGGAACCAGTGAGGAAGGTGACATCACAGTCAATAGTCAAGTTCTTCAGGTCGATTGTTTGCCGCTTCGGGATCCCTAACAGGATAATCACCGACAACGGTACGCAATTTACGAGCCGCACCTTCATGCAGTACGTCCAAGATCTTGGCGCCAAGGTCTGCTTTGCTTCTGTTGCTCACCCGAGAAGCAACAGTCAAGCGGAGAGGGCAAATGCTGAAGTGTTGCGCGGGCTCAAGACCAGAACTTTCGACAGGCTGCACAAGTGCGGAAGAAACTGGATCGAGGAGCTGCCGGTGGTTCTTTGGTCGATCAGGACGACGCCAAATCGAGCCACTGGCCAGACACCTTTCGCTCTAGTCTATGGAGCAGAGGAAGTTATCCCCACGGAACTTGTATACGGGTCACCTCGAGTGCTCACTTATGATGAGCTTGAGCAAGAGCAGCTTCGACAAGATGACGCGCTGCTCCTTGAGGAAGATCGTCTTCAGGCTGCTGTGCGAGCTGCTCGCTACCAGCAAGCTTTGCGCCGCTACCATAGCCGCAAAGTTAATGCCAGAAGTCTCGAGGAAGGCGACCTTGTTCTTCGGCGTGTTCAGTCCGCCAAGAATTCCAACAAGTTGACGCCGAAGTGGGAAGGCCCTTACCGGGTGAAACGAGTCACTAGGCCTGGCGCTGTCCGCCTTGAGACCGAAGATGGCATTCCGGTGAGCAACTCCTGGAACATTGAGCATCTTCGTAAGTTTTACCCGTAAGGAGCGGTTGCCGGAACCCGTCCCGGCAACCACCTTTTGTACAAGTCTTGCTGCTGTTGCATGTAATCCTTTGTACAAAGCTGGGCGCAGACCCCGTGCATAAGTAAACCTCATGTGCTCTGCACATTTTGTCGATTCCATGCTTTTTATTTTTGGCATATATGATCTGACACTTTGTGCAGCACCTACTCCACGGTAAGCAATAACGAGCCGTAAGGCTCCGTATCTTTATTTTCTCTTCTTTCTTTTTTCTCAAGGAAAGGAAGGTTCCCTCGCCCACAAGTTTGCCTGGGGAGAAAGGAGAAGATAATGGTATGGACCAGGCGTCGTTCAAGAAAATCTTGCCTTGCCGAGAAGCAAACAACAGAAAAGCTAAGTTGCCCAAAATTTGAGCAATCAGATTTTTTAAAATTTTAAGTTATCTCCCTTGAACGACCGCGCTTTGTATGGAAAACCTGTGCGCGGAGGAACCAGCTCGTAGCTAGTGGCGCCCTTACTTTGTTTCGAGTCCGCTCAACAACTTAAGTGAGCTGCGACTAGTTGTCGCGCCCTTACTTTGTTTCGAGTCCGCTCAACAACTTAAGTGAGCTGCCACTAGTTGCGACAAGGTTTCTTGCCGGTAGCGGCACCGCCAGCAGGCTGCTGACGTCCCGCACTCAGCGCTCGCGGCTCGGGTGCCTGCGCCGGCAAGTTCCCTAAAAGCGTAGGGTAAAAGCATACAAAGCAAGGAGTCAAGTAAAGGGAATAACATTGCAATGGCTACCCAAAATAGAGTTATATTACAAAATAGCTTGTCGCAGTTCTAATAGATCGTTTTCATAACTTGATCGACAGCGACAAGAAAAAGGAGTAAACGGGCGGCCTAGTCTGCGCGATCGCCCTCAATCCTCTTGATCCCACTCACCTTGTCCACAATGGGTGCGACAAGGGCCTTGAGCTCCTCCAGATCGGCATCCGACGGCAAGGTCCTGAGGACATTGGTGAGGCGAAGGCCCGGGTTGCGGAAGGCCACCTTCATCAACACCTTCTGAAGGGCTCCCGCGCAGATCTTGTGCGACTTGTCGGCCAGCTGCTTTGGGATCCTCTCCCGAAGTCGCTGGAGGGCCGTCACCACGCCCTTGAAGAATAAGATGAGCTTGGCGCTGGGTTGGAGGTTCTCGTCGGAGGGATACCCGAGATCCTCCATCCCCAGCTGCGCCAGCTCCTTGTCGATGTTTGTGGCGGCATTCACAAGACTCTCCGTCCAGTGCTCCACAGTTTCCCTGAAGGCATTTTGAGTGGTGGCAACACTTTCTAGCAGCGCCTTGTCGGCCTTGATCTCCTCTGTCAAGGCCGCCTCCTGCTTCTTGGCGCCGTCCAGAGTCTTGGTCAAAGCGGTCAGCTTCAACTCAAGATTCGCATTGGAGTCCTTGGCGGCGCGGAGCTCTTTGCCCTTCTCGGCGAGATCGGCCTCCAGCTGCGCCACCTTCGTCTCCAGCTCCTTCTTGGCGGCCTCGGCGGCGGCGGAAGCGTCCTCTACTTGCCTGAGGGCTCCGCCAAGTCTTTCCTCGCGCGCGGCAAGCTCCTCCTCGTGGGCGTCAAGATTGACCTTCCGTTGCGCCAGCTCGCCCTCCTCCGCGGATAGCTTCACGGCGGCAAGCCGCTGTTGCTCTTCAATTTCAGCTTTTTCAAGGAGGAAGGCCTTCTACGCTTCGTCGAGTTGCTCCCGCTCCTCCGCCAAGGACCAGAGAGCTTCCCGGTGGAAACCCCCGAGCTCTTCCGCGCGCTTCTCAATATCTGCTCCCGCCTTCGCGACAAGCGCCTCACGGGATTCCAGCTTGGCTTGCCGCGCGTGGTAGAGCGACAACAGCTTCTGCAGTAGCTGCTCCTCTTCAGGCTCGTGGCTGCTGCTGCTCGGCGCGTCGAACAACGTCAGTCCCGCGGAGGCAAGTACTTCCCCGTCGAAGATCTCTCCCTCGACCGGCGCCCTGGAGCTTGATGCCCAGGGGAGGTTGATGAAGACATCGTCGCCGGCCTTCAAGTAGACGCCAGGCTGGGGCTCTTCGGAGCCGGGCGCTGCGGCAGCGGCGGACGGGTCGGCGGTCGGTGTAGCGCCTGGCGCTCCTGCGGCCTCAGGGCCGTCAGTGCGATCGCCAGACCCCTCGCCAGCTGCCGCGGCGGCAGCCTTGGCGGCCTCTGCGCCGGCGGGATCGCCAGCACCGGCTGCTTCTTCGGTGGCAACCTCGGTCTCCATCGGCTCCGTAGCAGATGGATCTGACAGCCGGAAAGGGGAGAAGAGTCAAGCAAAAATCCAATAAAAAGAAGATCAAGAGAAGAAGAACCCAGGGAAAGTTTTTCAGCGAAGGGATTACCTGTGCCGGGTTCTGCAGTCGTGGTCTCTGCCGTCGGGGGGCCGCTGGTGCTGTCCCTTGCCGGAGACTTCTCCCTTACCGGGAAGCCCTCCCTTGCCGGAGAGTTCCCCCTTGTCGGGAGATCCTCCCTTGGCTCCTGGTGGGGCTGCTCTGCTCCTACACAAATTAGCAATCAAATGTCAGCAAAGACAGAGTATCCATGTGCACCTCACAAGCGGAGAGCAAATCATATACTTACGTTGGGGGCTGCTCTGGAGAAGGTTTGTCGGGTCCGGCAAGATTGTCTCGGGCGCGCCCCCCGCCGTCGCGGTGGGTTCGTCCTCGATGACGATCACCGGGACCTTGGCCCTCTTTGCTGCCCTCTGGGCCAGAGTCCTAATGAGGAACAGGTTCAGAGTAAAGCAAGTGAGAAACAAGACAAACAACAAGGATTGAAGAAACGCAAGTACAACAAGAGAAGCTTACTCTTCTTCTTCTTCCTCCCCAGAGCTGAACGCGGAGAAGTCGAAGTCCGGCGTGCGCCCGGCTCGAGGAGGCGGAGGAGAAGCTTCCCTTGGCCGCTTGGCGGGAGCAGTGGCGGTGGTCTGAGACGACCCCGCTCCGGCTGCCGGCGCGGCGTGAGCAGCGGCAGGAACTGAAGCGGTGGTCCGGCTAGACTCCGCTCCAGTTACCGTCGCAACATGAGGTGCTCCCGCGGTAACAGTGTTTGCCGCGGTGGAGCATGTCACGCGGCGTGGCGACTGTTGACCCGCTTGCCGCTCCGCCACGTCACCGGCCTTGCGGAGACGTCTTCTTGGTGGGGATGGAGGCTCTGCTTGCGGCGAGCTGCCTGAAGATGAGGAGGAAGAAGAGTTGATGTCCAGCGAGCCGCTCGTATCCCTGGCGGGCTCGCTCGGTTCGGCGTCACGCCCGGCAAGCTCCTTCTTGCCGGCGGGCTCCCCTCGCTCAGCACGGCTTGCCGCCTCTGCTGCATCTGCCTCCTCCACGGTGAATCCAAAGTCGCCCGCGGCTGCGGCTGCCGCCGCCTCTTCCAGCCTGGTGGCGATGAGTGCCATCTTCGCATCGGTGGTGTCGCGGGTGAGGCCATCCTTCTCGTCGGAGCGGATCGGCACTTCCACCAAGTCATCGAAGAACTGCTGCACAACGTCGTCTGCTGGCTCCTACCAAGTTGGCACAATTCCATGCGAGTCACACTCCAGCATCAGTGCACGGATGCGGTCGAGCGAGGAATTGTTGCACAGCGGAACGACGCCCCCCGGCAACCTGAAAACCTCGGGATGTTGGGGGTCATACTTGAACAGCTCCTGCAGCATCGCGTTGAGCTCCAGGACAGTGAAGTTGTAGTTGAGGCCCGGCCGCAGCCTCATGATATCTGCCGCATTCTTGAACTCCCAAGTGGGCCTCCCCCGTTCCTGCAGGGGGGCGATGCGGCGGCGAAGAAAGTCTGCGCCAACAGCGCCTACAGTAAGCCCGGCAAGCCTGAGGCGTAGGATCCGGGTGACAGCAATCTTCAGCCTGTCATCTTCCGGGGCCACGTCACTCCAATCGCTGTCGCGTGCTACTGGGGTTTTGCGTCGGGTGGTGAATGGCTGCGGGTTCTCCTCGTCAATCCAGCACCAGTCTGCTCTCCATTCCTCCCACTTGCCGCGGAATTCTCCCTCCAGATACGTTTCCTTCTTGCCGGCCCTTGAGATCCAGGCGATTTCGCCGGATAGAGGCTCTCCTCTCTCTACTCGGGGTATGAAGAAGTGGCGGAAGAGGGCTACGTTGCGATGGACTCCGACAAAAATTTTCTCAGAGATGTGCGAAAACTGCCATGGTCAGAACGGCATTGGGGGTGAAGTCAAGGAGGTGGAATCCGTAGGTATTCATGATGTCGCAGAAGAATTCAGAGAAGGGCGGGCAGAGCCCGCAGTGGAAGAACAATGCGAAGAAGGGATATCCGTTTGGGGCCTTCTTCCAAGCGGCGGCGGGGAGTACCTTCGTGCACGGATGCGCGAGCGTCTCCGTCGACCAGAAGAGGTAGAAGTTCTCCCTCAGCTCCTTCGCGGCAAGCTTGGGGGGGGGGG
>NC_057809.1:475223729-475258270 GCF_018294505.1 Triticum aestivum | reverse complement strand
AGCGCCGCAAGCCGCTGCACCTCGGTCGACTTCACGCCCTTCCCCTTGTCGACTTTTGGAGCCATGGCGGAAGTGGTGGAGGAGGTCGACAACGTTGGTGGTGCTGGTGGCGATGGGGGGCGGAGCGCTACTCTCTCTTTCTCAGCTTTGGGAAGGCGAGGGAGCGGCGGAGATTTCTGAGATTGGAAGCAGCAACTGGCAAATGGGCGAGCTGCCACTGTTTCCTCTGCTTATAAAGAGGGAGGGGGCGGACGTTTCGCATTTCCGAATAAAGAAACCACCCATGATCTCTCCCACGACGCCGCATTCAACGCGTGCCGTTCGGGGAGGGCGTGGTGGATACGGAGAGAGATATGGCGTAACCTAGGCTGCGCGTGCCCGTGCCCTGTTTTGGGCCTGGCCCAACAGCGCTCGGCACCGTGTATGGCCCAGGCCCGGGGGCTCCTGTCGGTGTACTAGAGTAGGGGTACCCTAGTATCCCAAACTTGTGCACGGGCAGTCGCAGCGTCCCGCGGCAAGGCTTGCCGGGTGACCGCCAAGGTCCTCCGTGGTTCCTTTGGAGCCATTCAAGAACAAAGTATCCAAGCCAAGGAGACAAGACCCCGGCAAGAGGAGCTTGCCGGGAAGAGCAACAAAAGCGTCTCAAGACCCCGGCAAGAGGAGCTTGCTGGGAAGGCCACCCAAGGCACCTCAAGGAACTTGCCGCGACGCGCCACGCGCCCCGGCAAGGCCCGGTGAGCGACAAGCTCCCGGACACGACAAGACAACGACCGCGGCAAGGCGCTTGCCGCGGCAAGCCACCACTCTGTGCCCGCGCTTCAGCACATCCATCAACGTGTCGCTTTGGGACCCTTCCAGGCGTACATGGTGGGAGGCTGTGCAGCCAGGGGTACGCGGTGGCAAGCGGCGCTGACAAGATCGCCATCATGGCGAGCGGTGGCGTCCCTGACGGTCCCTTTTGCACTGTTTAGGCGACGCAGATGGGCATTTAATGCCCTTGTCCCCTGCCGTCAGGGTTAGGTATGATACACTGTAGCAGGTAGCTGTACCTACCGCAGCACCTTTCCATTTTTACCCTTGTCTACGTTGCCACCTGTCGGTGACCCCTTGAGCATATAAAAGGAGGCCCATGCGCAACATAGAGGAGGTTGGCTGGTTAACGGGCTAGCTAGTTAGCTAGTTCGGGGAACACTCCCGCTCGGTCTCGTTAGTTGCTGGTGTGTACTTTAGCACTCCGCGCTCCCGAGCAAGAAATCAATACAAACCACAAAGCATGAGTAGGGTTTTACGCATCCGTGCGGCCCGAACCTGGGTAAACCGCTCGTGTGCTTCGCCTCGATTCGCTCTTTGCACGGCCTCCGCCCTCACAGAATCGAAAGGGACTCGGCCCGCTGGTCCCATAGGTGTCCGTGGATCAGTCCCCCGACACTTATTTTGCTTGTTGGGAGCTTTCCCGTGTAAATAGTTTTTCTCGTTTTTGCTTTTCCCTTTTATTTGCTTGTTCAAGAAAACAAAAAACTCCAAAAATATGTCAGTGTGTTTCTCTGAATTTCTTTTCTTTCGTTCGAGTTGTACCAAGGAGAAGACCACGATGAAAATGTTCAGTGGCTCTCATATGAATAATTGTTGAACTAATAAAGAGCCCATTTTACCTTGTCTTCTCTTGTTGAATAAAATGTTTTGCAGATTCCAGCTTAGTCCATGGCATTCTTGCACTATTATTATTTTCACATCGTTCGGTCGTGCAAGTGAAAGGCAATAATGACGATATTCTATGAATTGGTCATGGCAGAGAGGGACTGGTATGAACTCGACTTGTTCTTTTTATGTAAATATGTTTAACCTAGTATCCATGATTCAGCCCATTATGATTAAACATGTTTGCAATGACAATTAGAGATTATAGTTTCTCATTCCATGCATAAGTAGCTGGGAGTGAATAATGATTTATCTTGGATATCAACATTGCGTTAAAATGATTGTGATGTAGTATGATGATATGGTATCCTCCTCTGAATGTTCAAGTGGCTTGACTTGGTACATGTTCATGCATGTAGTTGAATCAAAACCAACATAGCCTCTATGATATTTATGTTCATGGTGTTCATATCCTACTCATGCTAGTGTCCAATGTTACTTATGCATAATGCATGGTTATTATCATTGTTGCTCTCTAGTGGCCGCTTCTCAATCTAATTGCTAGCCTTCGCCTGTACTAAGTGGGGATTTTTCTGTACATCAAAACCCTTGAACCCAAAGTTATTCCAGATGAGTCCACCATACCTACCTATATGCGGTATTACCCTGCGGTCCTAAGTAAATTTGCATGTGCCACCTCTAAAAACTTCTAAAAAATATATGTTTTGTGTGCCTGGATCGTTCATGGAACGATAGGAGGTGGTCAGTATCTTCCATGCTAAGCGGGTTATTCTCAGGTCGAGTGTTTATTCACTCACCATTGCACAAGAAAAGGGCGATATTAGGGATGCCCAGTCCCAAACTGTAAAATACAAAAAGAGTTAATTGCTCGAATAATCAAACAAAAACTCCCAATGGAATCAAAACCTTTACTTTTATCACTTGGGAAACGCCACTAGCCTGTTTAGCATAGGAGATATTGATAAATGATGGTCGTGAAGTAAATGGGAAGGGTGCATGTCTCAAAATAATCATTTATCTTTGTTTTAAAATTTGAGCTCTGGCACCTCTGTAATCACTGCTTCCCTCTGCGAAGGGACTATCTATTTACTTTTATGTTGAACTGAGAGAGGACATATATCATGATTTATGCATTGTGTGTAGCTAATGTTGGGTGCATCATGACTGGATCTTTTCTACCATGAATTATAATGTTTAGTTGCTGCTTGGACTTTGGAGGTGCTTTGCATTTTTCTTTTGCGGTCTCAGAAAGGGCTAGCGAGATACCACTATTGTCATACTATATCATGGTTGTTTTGGCAATGTGTTGCCGTTTGAGATGCCTTATTATTGCTTGCTAGCTGATTGTGTCATTGATATGATTTAATATAATCTTTAAGAGTTATTGTCAGCTGATAACCCACAAGTATAGGGGATCGCAATAGTTTTCGAGGGTAAAGTATTTAACCCAAATTTATAGATTCGACACAAGGGGAGCCAAAGAATATTTGAAGGTATTAGCAGCTGAGTTGTAAATTCAACCACACCTAGAGATTAATTATCTGCAGCAATATGATCAGTAGCATAGTAACATGATAGTTTCGATAGTAGTGACAGCAGCAACGGTAACAGTAACAGTGATAGCAGTAATTTGTAGCAAGTGTAACAGTGATGATAGCAGTAGTAACACAGCAAAATCAATAAGGATAAATTCGCAGGCATTGGATCGGTGACTTGTTGGATGATATTCATCATGTGACAGTTATAACCTAGGGCGATACGGCACTAGCTCCAGTTCATCGATATAATGTAGGCATGTATTCCGTAAATAGTCATACGTTGTCACATCCCTAGTTCTGGTATGACCCAGGCTAGCCCTTCATGTGTGCATCATATTTAAATTCCATTTAAATTTGAAATGAGGATTTGTGAAACCCTCAGAATCATCTCTGGAAATGACCCAAATAAAAAGTGCTCCAAAAGTCTCCAAGAAAATGTTCATGTCGCTCTCTGAAAATATTGGAGAGAGATAAAAATCAAACCAATATTATTAGGAGCTCATAGATATTTATTTTGGGCATTTGGATTTAATGAATAATTATTTGCTTTGGATATATATTTGTTATATACATAATATATGTCCAAAAATTATGTTAGTTGTTGAGGAGCTCTGGAATAATACCACTAGCTCCTGCAAAAATTGGCATAAGTAAATAAAATGATTTAGTATTTTATTAAATCCAAACAAATGTCAGAAAAATAGAAAACAGAAACAAAATTAAAAAAACAGAAAGCTTACCTGGCGCCTCAGCCGGCCCAGTGGTGCGGCCCACTGGCCCAACTGCCAATCGTCGTCCTCCTGGCGACGACAGAAGGATAGGGGCACGCGCCGGCGCGCGCGGCCACGTTCCCCGCCACCTCCTGCTTCTCCCTCTCGTCGCCTGGATCGCCCGCGCGTCGCCACGCACCCCCCAAGCCTCTCTCACTCTCCCGTGCCCATTCCTCTCCTCTCCCTCGCTCTCTCTCACTGCGCCAGAGCGCTGCCGTCACCGCCGTTCGCCATAGCCGCAGCCACCGCCTCCCCCTCGCCTCTCCGACAAGCCCGAGAGCTTCGCCACATCTCCCTCTTCCTCTCCGTCAAGACACAAGACGTCGGACGCCCTGTGGAGCCGCCGTCACCATCGTCTTCCTCCTCGGACGCCGCCGACCACCGACTCCGATTCGCCGTCTTCAGCGCCTCCCCGAGCCCACTGGCCTGCTCAGCAACTCCGCCATGAGCTCCCACCTCGAATCCCCCTCTCCCCCTTGTCTTTTGCACGCTGCAGCCGCGATTCCGGTCGAGGCCGAACTCCGGCCGCCGCCCAAGTGGTCACCGCCGTCGATTTAGGCCGTCTCCGGTGAAACGGAGGGCACCAGTGGATGCGCGCGAGCACCAGCTCCTCGGAGATGGTCTCCGCGGTCCATTTGGTCGCCGGAGACGCGTTTCTGATGCGCTCCGCCGCGTCTGGCTCGCCGGCGTCAAGCAGCCGGTGGCTTTGACCCGCTGACCGGGGTTGACCCTCCCCCTTGTGTCATTGATGCGTGGGCCACCCCCCTGACATCTTTAGTTAGTATTAGATTAACACTAATTAATCTAGGTTAGTTACCTAGTTAGTCACTGACTAGTGGGCCCGGCGCCCACTAATCCTAATTAGACTAACTAAACCCCCTGTTAACTAACTGAGTCACTGACGTGTGGACCCCACACGTCAGGTTTGACTTGGTCAGCACTGTTGACTTGCTGACGCAAGCATGACGCAGTGCTAACGCAATTAATCCTTTTCTGGTATTAAAATAAATCAGGAAATTCCAGAATATATTCAAAACTTCAAAAATTCATAGAAATTCAACCGTAGCTCAGATTGAAATAATTTATATATGAAAAATTATCAGAAAAATTCAATCTATCCATCTGTACCATTTTCATGCATGACAAACCATCTATACATGCTGTATATATGAAAACACACTTATGGCTTATATAAAGAGCTTATTTTGGAGATGCATTTGAATCTTGGTTCAAATGGATTTCATCCAAATAAAAGCTAGTTGCATTATCTCAATCAGCATCACATATTCATGCCATGATCATGCATCATATTGTTGCATATGGTTGTGTTTTGATTACCGACACCGTTCCTTCTCGATAGGTCCTGCTCCGGAGAGTGTTCGAGAGTACCTGTCTGAGGAGTAGTGCCCCCTGTTGATCTACCAGGCAAGCAAACCCCCTTGTTCATTCCGATACAATCCTACTCTCTCGCTCCTGCTCTCATTATTGCATTAGGACAACAACGATTCAACTGCTACTTTGTGCTGCGGTAGTTGAACCCATTCCTCTGCATGACCTGTCATTGCCACCGTAAATAGTTAAAACCCACTAGCATGTGTAGGAGTTGATTGAGCCATGTTGTGTTCTTGCCATGCCATGCCTGTTATTTCTTAGAGTTGTGTCAGGTCTGATTCATCGGGAATGAATTCGAGTGGTACGATGTGTTCTGGTGCTGAGAGTTAAGCGTGTGAACACGATTTGGTAAAGGTAGCGGTGAGAGGCCATGTAGGAGTACATGGTGGGTTGTCTCACTGGAACCGTCCTTAAGCATTGAGTTCTGTGTATGTTGTCCAATGACTAGCTACTACCACACATTGGGCTCCGGGCACTCCAATCTCTCTCGACTTATTAACCAACTTGATCTTTGTCCAGGAGTTGCAATTAGTTTCTGGTGTTTGTAGGTAGTGTTAGTAGTCTACCAAGTGGCACCCAGGCAGGTGGGCTTGGGACAGACTAGGCACAAGTGGCACGGTGTACCAAGCGTAGATCCATCCGGCGAGGTGGGCTTGGGAACCCTGCACACATCGTTTGGGGTTGTGAGCGACACCCCGGCCGGATCTCCTTGCGGATGGAACCCGAATAGGCGATAAACCTGGACTAGAGTCTTGTGTGGTTAGTCAGGTCGTGGCCGACACCCTCGCCAGGCTTCTGCTTGAAGGTTGCCGAGATACATGAAGTGTACATGGTGATAAGTGGTGAGAGCGTGTGTGAAGAAGTACACCCCTGCAGGGTTATCATGATCTATTCGAATAGCCGTGTCCTCGGTTATGGATATCTTGGATGCTTACGTGGTACATAGACAACTTGAAGTGGATACTCTAAAATGCTCAAGACAAGTGTGAGTGCTATGGATGGCCTTCTCGTAGGAAGACGGGAATGAATCCATAGTAGTGTATTGACGTGTGTTTAGTGGACTCGTGTGCGCCACCTCAAAAGAGTTACCAGCAGTCGTAGTACAGGATAGCCACTGAGTCAAAGCTGGCTTGCTGCAACTAAACTCCACATTACCTTCTTGATACAAGTGCATGTATGATAGGATCTGATGTAAGTCTTGCTGAGTACCTTTGTACTCATGTTGCTTTATTTATGTTTTTGCAGCGGAGACTTCGGTCTTACTAGTTTACGTGGACTTCAACAAGTAGCTTGTACCTCAGCTACGATCTTGATCGGATGTTGTAGATAGTCAGGCTCTTCAGCCTTTTTCATTTGTAGTTGTCTGTACTCAGACATGTAATGCTTCCACTTGTTGCTTGTATGCTCTGAATGATGGGTCATGTGACCCCTGTTTGTATTTAATGCTATGTGGTTCTTCTGAACCTTTATCTATATGAGTTTGCATTATGTTGTGATGCCATGTTGTACCTCACATACTTGCATGTTATGCGTATGTGTGACGTGTATTGCTATGTGTGGGATCCGACAATCTAGTTGTTTGTCCTTGGCAGCCTCTCTTATGGGGAAATGTAGTCTAGTGCTTCCTTGAGCCATAGTAGTCCGCTACAGCCCGGTTCACCGGAGTCCTGCTAGCCCAGCACTACTGCTCAGGACACTTGACTGGCCGGCATGTGTTTCACTTTGTTCCTGTGTCTGTCCCTTCGGGGAAATGTCACGCGGTGACTTCCGTAGTCCTGTTAGCCCAGTGCTACAGCCCGGATTCATATGCTGTTGACCGACATGCTCGATGTGATTCATGTATGCCTATCCCCATAGGTTAGCACCGCTTTGGGTTCACGACTAGCCATGTCGGCCCGGGTTCTTTGTCATATGGATGCTTGCGACGCTATCATATACGTGAGCCAAAAGGCGCAAACGGTCCCCGGGCCAGGTAAGGTGGCACCCGTGGGAATACCGTGCGTGAGGCCGCAAAGTGATATGATGTGTTACATGCTAGATCGGTGTGACTTAGGATCGGGGTCCCGACAGGTTTGGTATCAGAGCCTGACTGCCTGTAGGATTTCCAAGCCAACCTGGTCGAAGTTGAGTCTAGAAATTCTCTAGCTATATAGGGGAATTGATTGTGGAAGGGAACATAAGGCTCTTTTTACTCCTTATGCCTCATGCCTTCTGATCTGAGTCATCCTATCTTTTCCTATGGGGTTAAGGAACTAGGTTTTCTCTTCCGTCTATCAGGATCATGTGTTTCTACTCCGTATTTACCTTCGGTGTAGCCTGTTTAGTAATATCTCAGAACCTTGAGTGATGATGTTGAGTATGGTGCTACCCCGTATTTTGCAGAATGTCTCATTCTGAGCATTTTATTGCCGTCATGCTGCCGGAATTGTCCTAGGAGTTTGAGAGATACTAAATTCTTGTGCTACCCTCTGCAACCTATAGTTGATGCTGAATCCATCCTTGTCTTCCTTGGTTTCGTTCTTCAGGATGTTGCCGGTTAACCGAAGTTCTATTGCTCGTTGCCTGAACCACAGAGGTGGTAGGGATGAGGATCCTCCCGATCAGTCCTCGTTGGCAGAGTTCATGCTAGAGATGGAGAGGAACAAGCATGAGTCTAACCGCTTGTTAGCATGTATCGAGGAGAACACCGCACCCGAGTGCAAAGAGTCAGTGACCATCTATGATTTCATTGGTTTGAAACCACCTACATTCCATCATTCCATTGAACCACTCGATGCAGATGACTGGCTCCATAGTATCACACAGAAGCTGCGTTCTGCGAACGTAGCTGAAAGTGACAAGGTCACTTATGCTGCATATCACCTGGAAGGTCCTGCTAGTCTTTGGTGGCAGAACTATGAGGCTATGCTTCCAGCTGGCCAGATACCTACCTGGAAAGATTTCACTGAGGCTTTTCGCGAGCATCACATTCTTGAAGCCCTCATCGATCACAAGAGAGAAGAGTTCTGTAGTTTCACCCAGGGTAAGATGGCTGTTGATGCTTACAGTAGAGAGTTTGAGAACCTCGCCCGCTATACTACAGAAGAAGTGTCCACAGATGCCAAGAAGCAAGCTAGATTCCGAAAGGGTCTCAACCCCAAGTTGCGTCGTGATCTCCACTTGCATCGTTGCAATACATTCCACGCTCTTGTGAACAAGGCCATTAATGCAGAGACAACTCAACTCACCTACGAGGAATCTCGTAAGCACACCCGTGATTTGGGTTCTTCCTCCGGTTCTAGTTCTCAGAAGCGCCGGATTTGGGTTCCGAACTCCGCTCTTCCACCCGGTTATACACCAAGGCCTTCTTGTGTGGCACCTTACCCAGTTCAACCATATGCTACACCCATGTCAATTGGTAGACCACTTGTCAATGCGGGTCCTTGTCCTACCTCCAAGATTTGTTACAAGTGCGGAGAGCCAGGCCACATTGCCCGTATTTGCACTCAGACCCATGTTGCTCCACCCCAGTCCGAGAAGTCTGTTGGCCGTGGTAGTAAGCCTTCACACCAGATGATCAGTGCCAAGTCAGCTCCCACTGAACTTGGACGTGTGCATCACGTCTCAGTTAAAGATGCTCATGATGATCCAGATGTCGTTCTTGGTACACTCCTTGTCAAATGTCACCCAGCCTCAGTTCTATTCGATACCGGGGCATCTCACTCCTTCATTTCCGAAAGTTATGCCCGTTTGCACGACATGTCATTTTGTGATATGCCCTCCCCACTACTCATTCAAACTCCTAGATCCAAGTGGCAAACTTCTAGGATAAGTTATGGCAATGAAATACATGTTGACAGACTTGTATTTCTAGCTTCCTTGATATCCCTCAAGTCTTCAGATATTAACATCATTTTGGGTATGGACTGGATGAAAGCTCATTATGCCAAGATTGACTGTTACACTAGGTCTGTTTAGCTCACACACCCCTTTGGCAAGGTAGTCACTGTATCCACCAAAATTGCAAGGCGTCAACTATATTCTCTAAATGCCAGCCCTCTTCCTGACCTTGAAGATATCCCGGTAGTCCGCAACTTTCCGGATGTCTTTCCAGAAGAACTGCCAGGTATTCCACCTGACAGAGATGTAGAGTTTGTTATAGATCTTATCCCCGGAACCGCCCCAATTTCTAGGAGACCTTACAAGATGGCACCCTTAGAACTAGCCAAGCTTAAGAAACAACTCGATGAATCCTTGCAAAAGGGTTTCATCCGTCCTAGTTCTTCTCCCTGGGCTTGCCCCGTCCTCTTCGTCAAGAAGAAGGATGGTACGGACCGAATGGTTGTAGATTATCGTCCCGTTAATTTGGTCACGATAAAGAACAAGTATCCGCTCCCCAGGATCAATGATCTGTATGATCAGCTCGCTGGATCCTCAGTCTTCTCCAAGATGGATTTGAGGTTAGGCTACCTCTAAATCAAGATCAGAAATGGGGATATTCCTAAGACGGCTTTTGTCACTCGTTATGGTCAGTATGAGTACACCGTCGTGTCCTTTGGTCTAACCAACGCTCCAGCTACTTTCTCTCGCTTGATGAACTCGATCTTCATGGAGTACTTCGATAAGTTCGTCGTGGTTTACCTCGATGATATCCTTATTTACTCGAAGAACGAGGAAGAGCATGCCGAACATCTTAGACTTGTGTTAGAAAAACTCAGAGAGCACCGCCTTTATGCCAAGTTCTCCAAGTGCGAATTTTGGTTGCCAGAAGTGACCTATCTCGGCCACCTAATCTCTGGTAAGGGCATTGCTGTCAATCCCGAAAGAGTTCAGGCCGTTCTTGATTGGACTCCGCCTGAAACAGTTAAGCAAGTTAGGAGTTTCCTTGGTCTAGCCAGTTATTGTTGCCGATTCGTTGAGAACTTCTCCAAAGTGGCCAAACCTCTCACGGAACTTCTCAAGAAAGATAAAAAGTTTGAGTGGTCTCCACAGTGTGAGCACAGTTTTCAGGAACTGAAAAGACGCCTGACTTCTGCTCCCATACTTGTGCCACCGGACTTCACTAAGGACTTTGTTATCTATTGTGATGCCTCACGACAGGGACTAGGTTGCACTCTTATGCAGGATCGTCATGTGATTGCCTATGCATCTCAATAGTTGCATCCACATGAGGAGAATTATCCTACTCATGATCTAGAGCTTGAAGTCGTAGTCTATGCACTTAAGACATGGTGACATTACCTTCTGGGTAAACATTGCGAGATTTACACCGATCACCAGAGTCTCAAGTATATCTTCACCCAACCAGATTTGAACCTTAGGCAAAGACGTTGGTTGGAGTTGATCTCAGATTATGATTTAGGGATTACCTACACCCCAGGTAAGGGGAATGTCATGGCTGATGCGCTAAGTCGTAAGTCCTATTGCAACAATCTCATGTTGCAGCAGGGCCAACCACTTCTCCATGAGGAATTATGTAATCTTAACCTCCACCTTGCTCCTCACGGATTCCTTTATACCTTGGTGGCGAAACCTACTCTTGTGGATCAAATCATCTCTGCTCAGCAGCAGGATACGGGAATTTCCCAGATCAAGAGAAACATTAACAAAGGAGTTGGTGGTAGTTTCTCTATAGATGATCGTGGTGTTGTTTTCTTTGAGAGTCGCTTGGTGGTTCCCAAGAATCAACATCTTCGACAATTAATCCTTAAGGAGGCGCATGAATCTCCTCTCACGATTCATCCCGGTAGTACCAAGATGTATCAGGACCTACGCCAGAGGTTCTGGTGGACTAGGATGAAGAGAGAAAGTGCTCAATTTATTGCTAACTGTGATGTTTGTCGTCGCGTGAAGGCAGAGCATCAAAGACCAGCTGGCACTCTTCAACCTTTAGCTATTCCTGAGTGGAAATGGGATAAAGTTGGTATGGACTTCATCACCGGCTTTCCCAGGACCAAGAGAGGGAATAATGCTATCTTCGTAGTCATTGATCGTCTTTCCAAAGTGGCTCACTTCCTACCCGTTCGAGAGAGTATCACTGCTAGTCAGCTCGCTGACTTATATATTTCTTGAATAGTATCACTTCATTGTGTTCCACTAGAGATCAATTCAGACCGTGGTAGTCTTTTCACTTCTCATTTCCGGGAGAGTTTCCAAACTGCCATGGGCACCCATCTTTCCTTCAGTACCGCTTTCCATCCTCAATCAAGTGGTCAGGTGGAAAGGGTCAACCAGATTCTTGAAGACATGCTTAGAGCTTGTGTTATCTCATTCGGTGTGGATTGGGAGAAGTGTCTTCCCTTCGCCGAGTTTGCTTATAACAACAGCTACCAAACCAGCCTCAAGAAAGCTCCTTTTGAGATTCTATATGGATGAAGATGTCGAACACCTTTGAACTGGTCAGAAACCGGTGAAAGACAATTCTTTGGACCGGATATGATCCAGGAGGCAGAAGAGCAAGTCCGCGTCATTCGTGAGAATTTGAAAACGGCACAATCTCGTCAAAAGAGCCAGTATGACCGTCGTCATAAGGAAGTGGCTTATGAAGTAGGCGACAAGGCTTATCTTCGGGTTACTCCCTTGAAGGGTACCCATCATTTCGGTATCAAAGGCAAGTTGGCTCCTCATTACATTGGTCCTTTTCGTGTTCTCGCTAAACGAGGAGAGGTTGCCTACCAGTTTGAACTACCCCCACATCTTTCTCGAGTACATGATGTCTTCCACGTCTCTCAACTCAGGCGTTGCTTCTCGGATCCCATCCGCGGAGTGGACCACGAAATGCTTGATCTCCAAGATAACCTCACATACCGAGAGTACCCTGTTCGCATTCTTGATCAAGCAGAGCGTGTTACTCGACGTCAGAACATCAAGTTTCTCAAAGTTCAGTGGTCTCATCATTCCGAGAGAGAAGCTACTTGGGAGCGTGAAGATCGTCTTCGACTTGAGTACCCCGCTTTCTTCCCGCCGACCCCTGAATCTCGGGACGAGATTCTTTCGAGTGGGGGTGAGTTGTCACATCCCTAGTTCTGGTATGACCCAGGCTAGCCCTTCATGTGTGCATCATGTTTAAATTCCATTTAAATTTGAAATGAGGATTTGTGAAACCCTCAGAATCATCTCTGGAAATGAGCCAAATAAAAAGTGCTCCAAAAGTCTCCAAGAAAATGTTCATGTCGCTCTCTGAAAATATTGGAGAGAGATAAAAATCAAACCAATATTATTAGGAGCTCATAGATATTTATTTTGGGCATTTGGATTTAATGAATAATTATTTGCTTTGAATATATATTTGTTATATACATAATATATGTCCAAAAATTATGTTAGTTGTTGAGGAGCTCTGGAATAATACCACTAGCTCCTACAAAAATTGGCATAAGTAAATAAAATGATTTAGTATTTTATTAAATCCAAACAAATGTCAGAAAAATAGAAAACAGAAACAAAATTAAAAAACAGAAAGCTTACCTGGCGCCTCAGCCGGCCCAGTGGTGCGGCCCACTGGCCCAACTGCCAATCGTCGTCCTCCTGGCGACGACAGAAGGATAGGGGCACGCGCCGGCGCGCGCGGCCACGCAGCCGGCCGTGGCCACGTTCCCCGCCACCTCCTGCTTCTCCCTCTCGTCGCCTGGATCGCCCGCGCGTCGCCACGCACCCCCCAAGCCTCTCTCACTCTCCCGTGCCCATTCCTCTCCTCTCCCTCGCTCTCTCTCACCGCGCCCGAGCGCTGCTGTCACCGCCGTTCGCCATAGCCGCAGCCACCGCCTCCCCCTCGCCTCTCCGACAAGCCCGAGAGCTTCGCCACATCTCCCTCTTCCTCTCCGTCAAGCCACAAGACGCCGGACGCCCTGTGGAGCCGCCGTCGCCATCGTCTTCCTCCTCGGACGCCGCCGACCGCCGACTCTGATTCGCCGTCTTTAGCGCCTCCCCGAGCCCACTGGCCTGCTCAGCAACTCTGCCGTGAGCTCCCACCTCGAATCCTCCTCTCCCCCTTGTCTTTTGCACGCTGCAGCCGCGATTCCGGTCGAGGCCGAACTCCGGCCGCCGCCCAAGTGGTTGCCGTTGTCGATTTAGGCCGTCTCCGGTGAAACGGAGGGCACCAGTGGATGTGCGCGAGCACCAGCTCCTCGGAGATGGTCTCCGTGGTCCATTTGGTCGCCGGAGACGCGTTTCTGACGCCCTCCGCCGCGTCTGGCTCGCCGGCGTCAAGCCGCCGGTGGCTTTGACCCGCTGACCGGGGTTGACCCTCCCCCTTGTGTCACTGACGCGTGGGCCACCCCCCTGACATCTTTAGTTAGTATTAGATTAACACTAATTAATCTAGGTTAGTTACCTAGTTAGTCACTGACCAGTGGGCCCGGCGCCCACTAATCCTAATTAGACTAATTAAACCCCCTGTTAACTAACTGAGTCACTGACATGTGGGCCCCACACGTCAGGTTTGACTTGGTCAGCGTTGTTGACTTGCTGACGCAAGCATGACGCAGTGCTAACACAATTAATCCTTTTCTGGTATTAAAATAAATCAGGAAATTCCAGAATATATTCAAAACTTCAAAAATTCATAGAAATTCAACCGTAGCTCAGATTGAAATAATTTATATATAAAAAAATATCAAAAAATTCAATCTATCCATCTGTACCATTTTCATGCATGACAAACCATCTATACATGCTGTATATATGAAAACACACTTATGGCTTATATAAAGAGCTTATTTTGGAGATGCATTTGAATCTTGGTTCAAATGGATTTCATCCAAATAAAAGCTAGTTGCATTATCTCAATCAACATCACATATTCATGCCATGATCATGCATCATATTGTTGCATATGGTTGTGTTTTGATTACCGACACCGTTCCTTCTCGATAGGTCCTGCTCCGGAGAGTGTTCGAGAGTACCTGTCTGAGGAGTAGTGCCCCCTGTTGATCTACCAGGCAAGCAAACCCCCTTGTTCATTCCGATACAATCCTACTCTCTCGCTCCTGCTCTCATTATTGCATTAGGACAACAACGATTCAACTGCTACTTTGTGCTGCGATAGTTGACTCCCATTCCTCTGCATGACCTGTCATTGCCACCGTAAATAGTTAAAACCCACTAGCGTGTGTAGGAGTTGATTGAGCCATGTTGTGTTCTTGCCATGCCATGCCTGTTATTTCTTAGAGTTGTGTCAGGTCTGATTCATCGGGAATGAATTGGAGTGGTATGATATGTTCTGGTGCTGAGAGTTAAGCGTGTGAACATGATTTGGTAAAGGTAGCGGTGAGAGGCCATGTAGGAGTACATGGTGGGTTGTCTCACTGGAACCATCCTTAAGCACTGAGTTCGGTGTATGTTGTCCAATGACTAGCTACTACCACACATTGGGCTCCGGGCACTCCAAGCTCTCTCGACTTATTAACCAACTTGATCTTTGTCCAGGAGTTGCAATTAGTTTCTGGTGTTTGTAGGTAGTGTTAGTAGTCTACCAAGTGGCACCCGGCCAGGTGGGCTTGGGACAGACTAGGAACAAGTGGCACGGTGTACCAAGCGTAGATCCATCTGGTGAGGTGGGCTTGGGAACCCTGCACACATCGTTTGGGGCCGTGAGCGACACCCCGGCCGGATCTCCTTGCGGATGGAACCCGAATAGGCGATAAACCTGGACTAGAGTCTTGTGTGGTTAGTCAGGTCGTGGCCGACACCCTCGCCAGGCTTCCACTTGAAGGTTGCTGAGATACATGACGTGTACATGGTGATAAGTGGTGAGAGCGTGTGTGAAGAAGTACACCCCTGCAGGGTTATCATGATCTATTCGAATAGCCGTGTCCTCGGTTATGGATTTCTTGGATGCTTACGTGGTACATAGACAACTTGAAGTGGATACTCTAAAATGCTCAAGACAAGTGTGAGTGCTATGGATGGCCTTCTCGTAGGAAGATGGGAATGAATCCATAGTAGTGTATTGACGTGGTGTTTAGTGGACTCGTGTGCGCCACCTCAAAAGAGTTACCAGCAGTCGTAGTACAGGATAGCCACTGAGTCAAAGCTGGCTTGCTGCAACTAAACTCCACATTACCTTCTTGATAAAAGTGCATGTACGATAGGTTCTGATGTAAGTCTTGCTGAGTACCTTCGTACTCATGTTGCTTTATTTATGTTTTTGCAGCGGAGACGTCGGTCTTACTAGTTTACGTGGACTTTGACAAGTAGCTTGTACCTCAGCTATGATCTTGATTGGATGTTGTAGATAGTCAGGCTCTTCAGCCCTTTTCATTTGTAGTTGTCTGTACTCAGACATGTAATGCTTCCGCTTGTTGCTTGTATGCTCTGAATGATGGGTCATGTGACCCCTGTTTGTATTTAATGCTATGTGGTTCTTCTGAACCTTTATCTATATGAGTTTGCGTTATGTTGTGATGCCATGTTGTACCTCACATACTTGCATGTTATGCGTACGTGTGACATGTATTGCTATGTGTGGGATCCGACAATCTAGTTGTTTGTCCTTGGCAGCCTCTCTTATGGGGAAGTGTAGTCTAGTGCTTCCTTGAGCCATAGTAGTCCGCTACAGCCCGGTTCACCGGAGTCCTGCTAGCCCAGCACTACTGCTCAGGACACTTGACTGGCCGGCATGTGTTTCACTTCGTTCCTGTGTCTGTCCCTTCAGGGAAATGTCACACGGTGACTTCCGGAGTCCTGTTAGCCCAGTGCTACAGCCCGGATTCATATGCTATTGACCGACATGCTCGATGTGATTCATGTATGCCTGTCCCCATAGGTTAGCACCGCTTTGGGTTCACGACTAGCCATGTCGGCCCGGGTTCTTTGTCATATGGATGCTAGCGATGCTATCATATACATGAGCCAAAAGGCGCAAACGGTCCCCGGGCCAGGTAAGGTGGCACCCGTGGGAATACCGTGCGTGAGGCCGCAAAGTGATATGATGTGTTACATGCTAGATCGGTGTGACTTAGGATCCGAGTCCCGACATACGTGCTTTATTAAAAGAACTTGCATGCCATCTTTTGTCCTACCCTCCTATGGCTGCAGGGTCCATATTGGAAACTAAGGGATATTAAGGCCTCCTTTTAATAGAGAACCGGAACAAAGCATTAACACATAGTAAATACATGAACTCCTCAAACTACGGTCATCACCAGGAGTGGGCCCGGTTGTTGTCACTCCGGGGTTGTCGGATCATAACCATAGTAGGTTACTATAACTTGCAAGATCGGATCTAAAACATGGATATAATAATGAATTCATAAATGGTTCAGATCTGAAATCATGGCACTCGGGCCCAAAGTGACAAGAATTAAGCATGGCAAAGTCATAGCAACATCAATCTAAGAACATAGTGGATACTAGGGATCAAGCCCTAACAAAACTAACTCGATTACATGATGAATCTCATCCAACTCCTCATCGACCAGCGAGCCTACGAAGGAATTACTCACTACTGGTGGGGAGCATCATGGAATTGGCGATGCAGATAGGTTGGTGATGACGAAGATCGAAGATCCCCCTTTCCGGAGCCCCAAATGGACTCTAGATCTGCCCTCCCGAGGAAGAATAGGGCTTGGCGGCGGCTCCGTCTCGTGGATCGCAATAATTCTTTCTCCCTAATATTTTTCTGGAAATATGTGAATTTATAGTATCAGGGGGGTCATCAGTGGGGCCACCAGGTGGGTACAACCCACCTGGTCGCGCCAGGAGAGGGGGTGCGCCCTGGTGGGTTGTGCCCACCCAGGGGCCCCTCTCCGGTGGGTCTTGGCTCCAGAAATTATTATTATTGGTATAAAAAATCATCAAAAAGTTTCCTTCCATTCCGAGAACTTATATTTCTGCACAAAAATAACCCCATGGTAGTTCTGCTGAAAACAACATCAGGTCGGGGTTAGTTTCATTCAAATCATGCAAATTAGAGTCCAAAACAAGAGTAAAAGCATGAGAAAAAGTAGATATGTTGTAGACGTATCAACTCCCCCAAGCTTAAACATTTGCTTGTCCTCAAGCAATTCAGTTGATAAACTGAAAGTGAGAAAGAAAACTTTTACAGGCTCTTTTGCTCTTGTTTGCATAAATAAGCTTAAACAACACCCAGGTTTCCAGCCAACATTATAACTAACCATGTCAACAATAACTCTTAAAGACTATAATGATCCATATCAATGACATAATCAGCTAGCGAGCAATAATAAGATATCTCAAATGGCAACACGTTGTGAAAACAACCACGATATAATATGACAATAATGGTATCTCGCTAGCCCTTTCTGAGACCGCAAAACATAAATGTAGAGCACCTTCGAAGTTCAAGCGGCAACTAAACATTGTAATTCATGGTAGAAAAGATCCAGTCATGATGCACCCAACATTAGCTATACACAATGCATAAATCATGACCGATGTGCTCTACTCAGTTTCTGGTGCTTGTTTTTAGAAGGTGGTGACACAACATAAAAGTAAATAGAAAGTCCCTTCGTAGAGGGAAGCAGTGATTTGCAGAGGTTCCAGAGCTTCATTTTTTTAGACAGAGATAAATGAAATTTTGAGACATGCACCCTTCTTATTCACTTCACGGCCATCAGTTATCAACATCTTCCATGCTAAGCACGCTAGTGGCCGTTCCCAAGCGGAAAGTAAAGGTTTTGACTCCATTGGGAGTGTTTGTTTGATTATTTAAGAGATGAACTCTTTTTGTATTTTGCAGTTTGGGACTGGGCATCCCTATTACCGCCCATTTCCTCGTGCGATGGCGAGTGAATAAACACTCGAGCTGAGGATAACATGCTTAGAACGGAAGATATCGACCACCTCCTGTCGTTCCATGAATGATCCAGGCACACAAAACGGATAAATTTTTAGAAGTTTTTATAGTTGGCACATGCAAATTTACTTAGGACGGCAGGGTAATACCGTATATAGGTAGGTATGGTGGACTCATCTGGAATAACTTTGGGTTCAAGGTTTTTGATGTATAAGCAGAATCCCCACTTAGTACAGGCGAAGGCTAGCAATTTTAAGATTGGGAAGCGGCCAGCTAGAGAGCAACAACGATCATAACCAGGCATTATGCATAAGTAACATTGGACACTAGCATGAGTAGGATATGAACAGCATGAACATAAACATTATAGATGCTATGTTGGTTTTGATTCAACTACATGCATGAACATGTACCAAGTCAAGCCACTCGAACATTCAGAGGAGGATACCATATCATCATACTGTTGACACCTGATTTTGGCAAGATACAGATTGCAATGAAGGTGGTCTCGAGTGAACGGGTTTTCAGCATGAAAAGATTCACGTCGCCGAGTGGAACCACTTTGATGTTTCGGTTATATTCATTCGACTTTATCTTACGGACCGAAACTATACTCCGAGTGGCATAATTCAATGTTCCGAGTGGTTTTTGGCCAATCACGTCTTCAAGATGACCTCGGATGAAGGAGCATTCTTAAGGAATTGTCTTCTTCTCGTCGAGGCAATCGATTTTGATATATAAATTATCTCAATCCGAGTTCATATGCAAAAGTTAGAGGCAATACACTCCAGACCGAACCTCAACGGAAATATGGCGCGAGGTGCCAGACACTTGTCTGATGGGTTGCGCGAGTAATTCAGCCATCAAGACGGCCTTGAATCGAAAAACCTTCAACACATAAAAGTTTTGTCTCGTCGAGCCGATCGATTTTCATATATAACTCGTCTCAATCTGAGGTCGTATGAGGCCTGGAGAGACAAATCAAGATCGGGCTATGTTTTCAGTCGGAAATCCGAGTGAAAAGTTTACCATCAGAGTGAAAGTTTATGGTCGAGTGAAAATTTACCGGTCAAGTGAAAGTTTGCTGACCGGATGAACTTATTATTATCCAAGTGGAAATATAGTCATCCGAGTGGAAATATGATCATCCGAGTGAAATTGTCGTCCAGGTGAAAATATTCCGAGTGAAAAAGATTACCATCGGGACGAAAACTTGCCGATTGAATAAGATAGTGCCTTCCGAGTGGAAATATAGTCATCCGAGTGGAAATATAGTCATCCGAGTGAAAGATTGTCTTCCGAGTGAAAAAGTCCAATCGGGCGATCCGAGTGAAAGTATCTAATATCCGAGTGGATGAGCTCAAGTCCGAGTGAAATTGAACATGTGCTCGAAAGTTTATCAAAATGATCTTGGATGAAGAAGTGTTCAATACAGAAGTTTTGCGTATCATCAAGACGGTAAACTTTGATTTTGTAGTCATCATCATCAGAGATAATATATAGCCTACAAATTCACTACGAGACTCGGATAATCCAGTCTACTGCAAGACCGAGTCCGACTGGAAGATAAAGATGACCTCGAAAAGTATTCAAGATGGCCTTATTTGAAAAAGTGATCAACATGAGAGTTGTTCGTATCGTCGAGGCGCACAAGTTTGATATTTGGGCCGTCTCTATCGGAGATCATATGCAAGCCCGGCGGCCCACGCAAGAAGGAAGACAGAGTTTGGGCCAGATTCAGACTGAATCCGAGTTGGAATAGAATTAGGACTCTAGGACGTGAATTGATGTAATTTTTCTTGTAAGGAAAGCCTAGATGAATCCTTTACTTGTACGGGAAGTCCAGCTGCCTCTTATATTGGGGGTGACGGCCGATTGAACAACCCACAATCGAACAAATCAATATACTACTTTTTCATCTACGTTTTATCTCTCCACCGTTTTTCTATCTCGTTCTTCGTTGTTCTTCGTGTTTGAGAGCTGCGAATCCCGAGGCTCTAGGGGCGAGCGAATCGACCTAGGGCAGCCCATAGCCACTGCACTCCCTGGCGGGGTCCCTCCCAGGGGTGTGGGGTTTTCGGGTCTGCAAAAGCGCCCGTCGACTGTCTTGCGTATCGCGTTGTCGGTCGGGTCTCCTTCGATGTGAGCTACGGTGCATCACCCCCGGCGTTGAGGGTACATGTGATGTGTTCGTTTGTCAACACACTTTTTGGCGACTCCGCTGGGGACCAAAGATCAATCGTCATCATCCACCATGTCCGATCTTCCCAAGCCATCTGAGGTAGACGCCGATAACATCATTAAGCCTAGTCTTGATGAGATATCGGCCGATCATGCCAAGTCTATGAGGAGTACAAGAAGGCGCGCGAGGAGAAGGACCTGCAGGAGTTCCTTGCAAAATTCAAGAAAGATCGCCAAGGCAACATCACTCTGATTGAAGAAATCAAGTTCCCTCCTCTTCAAACTGAACAAGTTAAGCCTTCTGTAAGTACTGCCTTTTCTCCTGAGCAGTGGGCTGAGATTGAAAGTCGTATTGCTGATGGTAACAATCTAGTCTATCAAACTTTTATAGAAAATACTAATGCTCAGAAGAATATGTCTCAATCGTCTAGTGGTAATAATGTGTAGCTGCTAGTGTGCAAAACCCTAATCTGACTTTACCTATTGCATCGGCGCCTCCCGTGCCGATGACTTATTATCCTACCCAAACAAATCAGATTGTGGCTACACCCATTAATCCTATTACGAGCATGATAGGTTCGGTGGCAACTGTCGTGGTTCTAAGTCTGACAGTGATGTAGTGGGTTAAGTATGGAGAGGCAAGATCTTAGCTATAGAGGAGTTGTAGGAACGCAAGATTTACGAGTTCAGGCCCTTCTCGGAGGAAGTAATAGCCCTACGTCTCGGAGCCCGGAGGCGGTCGACTGGATTATGCGTGTGTGAATTACAGGCGTGCGAACCCTTGTCTCAGAGGAGGGGGCCGGTTATATAGAGTGCACCCAGACCCCAGCCAGCCCATGATACAAATGGTTCAATGTACATTAAGGCAGGGCGTTACTGGTAACGCTAGTAATAAAGTGCTATGATGACCATAAAAGCTACTTAATAACCAACCGTTAGCATGCGGAGCGCCTTTAGGTCACCTGACCGTCGAGTGGCTTGGTCTTGGTCGAGTGATTGCTTCTTGGTCGAGTATCTTCAAGTCTGTCGAGTGAGACACCTTCAAGTCGATTGAAAGATGATTTCTTCTGGAGATGTCCTTGGGTAGGTTAGTTTGGACAGGTCCATGACCCTACCCTAGGTACATAGCTTCATCATTAGCCCCCGAATGGATCAAGGTTTGAGTGGGACAGGGTTTGAGCATTTTTCCGACTCGTTTTTCATGCCGCGAGCATACCTTGTTTCGGATCAATGAACCCGAGTGTTGACAGCGACTTCCTTTCCAGTCACCTTGATCCATTCTTAATTCTTCGTCGAGTGAGTTTCTTTACTCGAAAGGCTCCGAGTGACGGTGCGGAGGAGATCTTTGGTTTGACAAGTTGTTCTGCTGTCCATGGATTTCGTGGGATCTGAATTTTAGGAAGCGCACGGGATGGGGGAGGCCACAGTAATCGGATGGGATAGAGCGGAGCCGCCTTGATCCCCGCGCCACCTTTTTCGCCACGTATCACGCGCGCGATTGTTACAGGATTTGACAGAGCCGCCTGGGCCTACCCGTCAGCCACTCGGAAGCGGCCTCATATAAGGCGTTGGACCGGAGTCTCCCGAACAGTGCGTTCCCATTACCTCTTCTCCTCTTCATGCCCCTCCACTGCGCTCGCTCTCGCCCCAGCGCCACCGCTCTGTACGCGTCTCGCCGGCGACAATGGGGAAGGAGAAGATGGCGGCTCTGGAGCGGGCAAAGAAGGCGACGGCGAGGTCAAAGGGGAAGGCGACCAGCCGAGGCGGATCTTCCTCGCGAACCGGCCTGCCGAAGGGCTGGATCCAGGGCGACTGGATCCACTCGAGGATCACCCAAGAAGACCTCGACGACCTGGCCGAAGGGGGGCTGATCCCCTATGACTCGGTGCGGCTTCCGGGGAAGGAATCTGAGCCGCAACCTCGTGAGGGTGAGCGTGTTCTTCTTGCCACCCACGTCGACCGTGGATTTTCCTTGCCTCCTCACCCTTTCTTTTGAGGGTTTCTGAAGTTCTTTGGGGCACAACTCCACCACTTTACTCCCAACACAATCGTTTATCTCGCCACTTTCATTTCTTTGTGTGAGAACTTCTTGGGTTGCCGGCCTCACTGGGGTCTTTTCAAGCACATTTTCACTTGTCGCTCCCAGACGGTGAAAAAAGCTAATCCGAGTGACGAGAGGACGCAAGTTATTCAGATGTGTGGGGGTCTTGGTATCTAGATGAGAGGAAAAAGTTCTTTTCCAGCCATGATTCTTCCTGACTCAGTCCGCGGATGGCAGTCGACCTGGTTTTACTGTAAGGACCAGTCGACGCCAGGGCAGTCGACTGACCTCCCTCCCTTTACCATGGACCGAGTGAGGAAACCCTCCCCTTTGAAGGTGCTCCTGGAGGAGAAGGCGCAGGTGAGGGTGCTGGTCGATCGAGTGGTCCAGCTTATCCATGACGGGGTCACTGGTATGGATCTCTTGAAGGTCTTCCTTCAGCGGTGCATCCAGCCTCTTCAAGCCTGAGACCATCCAATGTGGATGTATTCAGGTCTTGAAGACTCCACTCGGATCCACCCGAAGGAGGTCAATGACGACACACTGGAGAAGTGGTTGTCGGGCATTACCGGGAACAAGGACAACCCCAGGGGAGCCAGGAGAGTCCCTCCATTCGACTAGTCTCATGCACCAGAGAAGGTCTGATTCTGAGTTTTTGCTTTGTAATTTGAATTCGCTCCTGCATACACTGCGTCGACTGACTTTGTTCTCTCTGCTTACTTTCAGGACATTATTGAAATGTATTCAATGCCCAACAGAGAGCAAGAGCAAGCTCTGGAAGGCGAGGCGAGCGGCGACGACAATGGCGAGTGGACTTCCGATGGTGAAGGGGGTGGAGGAAGCGACGACTCAAGTGATGGAGAAGAAGTCGAGTCACCTCCTCGCCGGGAGAGGCGATCCAAGCTCGACCAAGAACGACCGAGTGCCCGTGAAAAGGTAACTGCTCAGGCTGGTCAGTCTTCGAAGCGTCCTCGGGTCTCTTCACCAACCCCGACTGAGAAAGCGCCAAAGCACCCCAAAGTTGCAGAGCTGAAGACTCGGAAGGCGTTGCCGAAGATTAAGATTGACATCCCCGTTGCTTCCGTGTGAGTGTCTCCTTTCGTATTCACTCGACGCTTCATGTTGTTTGTTTTTGTTATTTTAACTGGTCGGATTTTGGGATTGTCAGTGCTGCCACTTCCGGGACCTCAGCTTACAAGGACGAGGATGAGGTGATGGAGAATGCGATCACTTCTAATCTGGGTATTATTTCTGCCGTACTGTCTTTGTTTGGTCGATCCAATTGCAATGTGCATCATTGGGTGATGTGACTTTGGCAATTGCACCCTACACAGCTCCCAACGTTATTGACCTCCCTGACGATGATGAAGAGCCCGAGAGGCCTTTGACGAGGAAGAGTAGGGAAGCTCCTACAAGCGAGGCGCTACAGTCGACATAGAGGGCGGAACCAGTCGTTCAGGACGCTGGCGACGCCAATCGGGGTTCTGTTACCTTCGCCGTGCCACTGTCGAGTGCCTTGCCTTCTTCGTCGACTGCTCAGGCCCCTGTCGACCCACCTTCAGTTTTTGCGACCCATCATGTCCTAGAAGACGAAGTGAATGCTGCCAGGGAAGCTATACGCCAGGTGGGTGTCATGATGGAGAAGATGAAGATGGTGCGAGACGCCAGTCAGGCTGCCTACGACGCCAGCTCGGCTCTCCAAAGCAACGTTCAGGTTAGTTGGTCGCCGCTTGTTCTGTTGGGATATGATATCTGAAGACTCCTTTCTGAAAATCTTTGCGTTAGTACACCCACTGGGTGCGTTGCTTGAACTTTGAATTAGTGGGGCACGCTGAGTGCACCCATTGGGTGTAGTCCCCGAGACTGCGGTGGACTGCAGGCAGTCGACTGTAGTCTTTGTATCATGTCGAGTGTAAATCGAATTGATAGTTTGTCTCTTCCACTCGGTCTGGTCGAGTGGGGTCGAAACCGGTGGGGGCACGCCAAGTGCACCCAATGGGTGTAGTCCCCGAGACCGCGGTCGACTGCTGGCAGTCGACTGTGGTCTGAGCTCTCTTTTTTTACTCCCTGCACTCGACTCTGGCGGGCCGGTCGAGTGGGCTCAGAACCGGTGGGGGCACGCAAAGTGCACCCGCTGGGTGTAGTCCCCGAGGCTTTGGTGGACCGCGGGCAGTAGACCGTAGCCTTAGTAACTTTTTTTGCTGTAAAAATAACTTCTCCCCTTTGATTTCAGAAATCTTGTGATCTTGGGGATCGCTTTGCTGACTTAGAGAAACAACAGATCCAACTGAACCTTGACTTGGAGCTGGCCAAGACAGAGCTGCAAAGGGTCAAGGACAACGCCACTGGTAAGACGAATTTGTCGACTAGTCCGTCTTAAGCTTGAGTTCCCTTCTGCTCTTTCTGAATTAGGCATCATTTCTTTGTAGAAAAACTAAGAGAAGCTCTGGTGAAGAAGGACCAAGATTTGGATGCTGCTCGAAAGGAGGTTGACGACAAAACCGCTCTAGCTGCACAGAAACTGGCTTTGGTCGGCCAGTTGGAAGAAGAGAATACCGGGCTGAAGTCTGCTCTGAATGACGCCAACAAGGAGTGCTCGCGCTGGAAGAAGGAGAATCTCATCCTGGGCGAGAAGATGGAAAGCATTGCTCGCAGGAGGGACGACCTGGAGAGCTACCTGAGGAGTCTTGCCAAGAAGTTGTTCATCAAGCTTGAAGGTGCACATTTTGTTCCAACTGATTTTTTTTGTGTCGACTCGGCGTATGTAAATTGACTTATCCTTGGATCGTGATGCAGAGTTTTGCCAGAACTTCGAGGAGGAGACTGGGCAGATTGAACCTGGTTTGGATCCAATCAATTCTCATGTGAAAGATGAAACTGCCATGAATCTGCTCCGACTGGAATCCCGCATTGACGGTGTCGTGGACTACTTGGCTCGACTGAAGGTCGCCATGTCACGTATTGACCCAGCACTTTGGCCAGAGGCTGTGCTCCAAAATGATCTTGAGTCCCTGATGACTCGACTACATGAAATCCCAGACCGAGTGCAGGAGTGGAAGAAGTCTGCTGCTCGGTGTGGCGCTGACGTGGCTCAGTCTTTGGTTCGTTTCCACTGCAAGGAGGTGCGACAAGACAAACTGGCAGCAATCAAGGTCGCCAACACCCAGAAACATGACTTCCGAACTTTATGGAGACTTTCATCACTGCAGCCACTCGGATAGCCGACGGCGTCGACTTGGATGAGTTCGTCGAGCCTGCTAGCCCTCCTCCTGCAGAGTGAACAAACTTTTATGCCTCACCTTAAATTTGCCTCGGAATGCCGAGTGGTTTTTGTA
Source organism: Triticum aestivum (assembly GCF_018294505.1). Lineage (NCBI taxonomy): Eukaryota > Viridiplantae > Streptophyta > Magnoliopsida > Poales > Poaceae > Triticum > Triticum aestivum. Next base: position 475,232,618 of record NC_057809.1, on the reverse strand, counting down.
ACCGTTAAACTCTTTCGGGCTGAATGCCCGAGTACTTTGATCGGTGGTCCGGAAACCTTTAGGATTTATCCGAACTTGGTTTATCGTCGAATATCTTTATGCGTTCCCCGTCGGGTGGAAATCATTCTTTATTCGAGACAACTTTTGTATTTGCGGCGCAACTCTGAAGGAGACGGTAGCAGTCGACCTGCACCTCATCGTCTTTGCGGGTCAGCGGTGGATCGTATGTTGTATTTGTGGCGAAGCTCCCCAAGAAGGAGGCGGCAGTCGACCTGCCCCTTGTTACTGCAGAGCAGGATGAAGTGCGTGTTGTATTTGTGGCGAAGCTCCCCAAGGAGGAGGCGGCAGTCGACCCGCCCCTTGTTACTGCAGAGCAGGATGAAGTGCGCGTTGTATTTGTGGCGAATCTCTCCAAGGAGGAGGCGGTAGTCGACCTGCCCCTTGTTGCTGCAAAGCAGGATGTGTTTCAAACTTAGGCGAGTACTGGACTGTAGCTAAGCCCCCGAGTGGGAGGACTGCTCTCCACTCGGTAGGATTTTTTCAAACTTAGGCGAGTGCCTGACTGCAGCTAAGTCCTCAAGTGAGAGAACTTAGGCGAGTACTGGACTGCAGCTAAGCCCCCGAGTGGGAGGACTGCTCTCCACTCGGTAGGATTTTTTCAAACTTAGGCGAGTGCCTGACTGCAGCTAAGTCCTCAAGTGAGAGAACTTAGGCGAGTACTGGACTGCAGCTAAGCCCCCGAGTGGGAGGACTGCTCTCCACTCGGTAGGATTTTTTCAAACTTAGGCGAGTGCCTGACTGCAGCTAAGTCCTCCAGTGAGAGAACTTAGGCGAGTACTGGATTGCAGCTAAGCCCCCGAGTGGGAGGACTGCTCTCCACTCGGTAGGATTTTTTTTCAAACTTAGGCGAAACGGATTTGCAGCCAAGCCACCCACTAGGGGATTTCATTCGCAAACAGAAAACGATAACAATCACTGAGAAAATTATAACGCTCTTGTCTTTGAAAAATAAACTACGAGAGTTTTTTCTTATTACATCTCATCCGAGTGAGAATTCAAATATGAAAGGGGCGGAATAGCTCCGTATTCCAGGCTCGCGGCTCATCAATCTAGCGATCGACATTGTAGAGGTGGTATGCTCCATTGTGAAGGACTCTGGTGACTATGAAGGGGCCTTCCCAAGTAGGGACGAGTTTGTGTGGTTTCTGCTGATCCACTCGGAGGACTAAGTCTCCCTCTTGGAAGGCTCGACCCTTCACATTTCTGGCATGGAATTGGCGCAAGTCTTGTTGGTATACGGTCGATCGGATCATGGCCATTTCTCTTTCTTCTTCCAGGAGGTCGACTGCGTCCTGCCGGGCTTGTTCTGCTTCATCTTCAGAGTAGAGCTCGACTCGGGGAGCGTTGTGAAGTAGGTCACTCGGCAAGACTGCCTCGGCTCCGTAGGCCAGAAAGAATGGGGTTCTTCCGGTCGATCGGTTCGGGGTTGTCCTCAAACCCCAAAGGACTGATGGAAGCTCTTCGACCCATGCACCTGCTGATGGGGTCATGTACCTAGGGTAGGGTCACGGACCTGATCTAAGTACCTTGCCCAAGGACACCCTTAGAAGAGATCACCTTCCAGTCGACCAACGAGGGACTCACTCGACTGACTTGAAGGACTCGACCACGAAGACTCACTCGACCACCAGAAGGTCAAAAGGCACTCTGCACTGCAACGGCCTGTAATTAAGTAGACTTTATGATAGTAAAGACACTTTATGTGGGGCGTTACCAGTAACGCCCCAGACTTAACTCACCTTAAACCCTCTCCTACGTGGGCTGGCTGGGGTCCTGGCGCACTCTATATAAGCCACCCCCCTCCACAGGTAGAGGTGTTCGGCACCTTGTAACTCATATACGCATAATCCACTCGACCGCCTCCGGGCTCCGAGACGTAGGGCTTTTACTTCTTCCGAGAAGGGCCTGAACTCGTACATCCCTGGTGTTTACAACCTCTCCATAGCTAGGACCTTGCCTCTCCATACTTACCCCCCACTCTACTGTCAGGCTTAGAACCACGACAGTTGGCGCCCACCTTGGGGCAGGTGTTTTAGCAATTTTGTGGAGAAGTTGCGATTCTTCCGAGTACTTTCATGATGGTGGCTGCTGGAGTTTTGGTCGAGGGTCGAGAGATCCGTCTCGGTGCTCTCACCTTCATCGCCGACGACTCCGCCTGGCTCCAGGAGGCTCCACTCGACGTTGATGCGCTCCCCGTCCGCGGTGCAACGCATTTTCGCGCATGTGTCCGCGGCGTTCTGCTGCGGCAACCGTCGACCCCGTATCGGTCGACTCCTCCATCGTCCACCCTCCCGATCTCCCGCCAGCGCAAGTGCTCGGGCCGGTCGAGGCTTCAGCGGTGGGTGAGGCACGCGGTGGCTCGCCAGACGGCCACCTCTCATGTTGCGGCAATCGAGCCCAACGAATCTCTCTACGGCCTGTTCGATCTGTCGACTGGCTCCGTGGAGACTGCATCCGAGTGCGATAGCAGTGATCCTGCAGCGGAAATCCTGATGGTCGACGGGCCCCGCAGTCCCCCTGGCTTCGCCCGTGATGGTGGAGCAGGCGACGGAGGCGACCCCGCACGAGACCATGAAGAGTACCAGCCCGAGCCACTCGACTCTCTGCAAAGAGAGGAACTTCGCCGCAGGAACGTGGATGCCCTGCGTACGCCCATCGCAGGAGAAACCCCCGAGGCTCGCGCCTTGGAGGAGGCACGTTTGGCCAATTTGGCCGAACGCACTCGACTGGAGAATCTTCAGCGAGCACTCGACGAGCGTGCGCGGCAATGAGTTCCCGACACCAATCGACGTCAACTCTTCCCGCCGACTCAGGTATATCGAACCCCAATCCAGAATTTAGCAGCTGCGACCCGTATAGCAGAGTCTATCCAGCCTTCTCAGTCGGAAGCTGGCAGAGGCTTGATGCAGATCAGGGATCTGCTCCGGGCAGCAGGAGATCAGAATTCAGCCGTGTCGCAGTCGCGCAACAGAATTCACAGTCGATCCGTCGCTGCGAATACGGTTCAGTCGGCTCACAGCCCCAGATCGCCTCCGCGGCGTGAAGGGCGCGAGAATCGGCGAGACCAATATGGTGACCGACTCGACCGAGATGATAGGCGTCGAGTGCCCAATTCCCCTCCGAGGGGTGGGTCTTACGCTCCTCGGCAGCAAGATGACAGGCGTCAGTTCAGTACAGGGCGAAGGGTTCTAGTCGACCCCAGAGAACCAGGCTTTGATGCGCGATCCATTATCGTGCAAGGTTTGGTCGACCGGAACAGAGCCCATCGAGGTGGACTCGACAGAGATGCGCCCACAAGCAGTCGAGTGCATGTTTCTGGTCCTGAATGTTTCAGCAGAGCTATCAGAGCCGCAGTTATCCCCCCAATTTCAGGTTGGCAACAGGAGTCAGCAAGTTCACTGGTGAGTCCAAGCCTGAAACTTGGCTTGAGGACAACCGAGTGGCGGTTCAGATTGGTGGTGGGAACGATGAGGTGGCCATGAAGCATTTGCCCCTCATGCTGGAAGGTTCTGCCAGGGCATGGTTGACTCAATTACCTCCTAGCAGCATTTACACTTGGGAAGATCTGTCCCGAGTGTTCATCAGAACGTTTGAAGGAACTTGCAAGCAACCAGCTGGACTGACAGAGTTGCAAGTCTGCGTGCAGAAGACCAATGAGACTCTCAGAGAGTATATTCAGAGATGGATCACTTTGCACCACACTGTGGAGAATGTGTCTGATCATCAGGCAGTCTGCGCCTTCAAAGATGGCGTCAAGAACAGAGAACTGAGTTTGAAGTTTGGTCGAACCGGTGACATGACCTTGAGTCGGATGATGGAGATTGCTACCAAGTATGCCAACGGCAAAGAAGAAGACCGACTCCGAAGCGGAAAGCACAAGCCGAGTCAGTCGGAAAAAGGAAACACCAGTCGGAAACAGAAGCGGAAGGCTGAACCGACAGCTCCTGGAGAGGCTCTGGCCGTGACTCAAGGAAAGTTTAAAGGGAAACCAAAAGGATCCTGGAACCCTAAGAAGGTGAAGGATAAAGAAGGGAACGACGTGATGGATATGCCGTGTCACATCCACACAAAGAAAGACGAAGAGGGGAATATCATCTACCCGAAGCACACCACTCGCCAAAGTCGACTCCTGATCCAGCAGTTTCAGGGAAAACAGTCTAAGGACAAGGAGAAGGAGTCGGACAAGGCCGAAGACAAGGAGGACAGTGAGGGAGGATATCCGCATATCAATTCCACTTTGATGATCTTTGCAGATGTGGAAAGCAAGAGTCGATTGAAAGTCATCAACCGAGAAGTGAACATGGTTGCCCCAGCAAAAGCAAATTGTCTGAAATGGTCCCAAATACCCATCACATTCGACCAATCTGATCACCCGACTCATATTGCCACCCCTGGGAGGCAAGCTTTGGTGGTCGATCCAGTTGTCGAAGGCACTCGACTGACAAAAGTGCTGATGGACGGTGGAAGCGGGCTGAATTTGTTGTATGCCGACACATTGAAAGGAATGGGCATTCCGATGTCCCGACTGAGCACCAGTAACATGAGCTTTCATGGAGTTATACCAGGGAAGAAAGCCGAGTCACTCAGCCAAATAGCTCTGGACGTGGTGTTTGGTGATTCGAAACATTTTCGCAAAGAAAAGTTGACGTTTGAGGTCGTGGATTTTCAGAGTGCATATCATGCCATTTTGGGGAGACCAGCTTACGCACGGTTCATGGCTCGACCATGTTACGTGTACCTCAAATTGAAGATGCCCGGCCCCAAAGGAGTGATCACTGTCACCGGTGATCGGAAAAAGGCAGAAGAGTGCTTTCAGAAGGGCTCAAAGATTGCCGATTCCCAGGTGACAGCGGTCGAGTTCAAGGAATACAAGCAAAACGCAGATCCGAGTGACTTGCTGCGATCCAAGAAACCCGCCACAGAGTCTGCATTTCAGTCGTCCGGTGAGACGAAGCCTGTTCACATTCACCCGACCGACCCCGATGCAGCTCCGACCCGCATCTCCACAACACTCGACCCAAAATAGGAAGAAGCGCTCATCCAGTTCCTCCGTGAGAACTGGGACATTTTTGCATGGAAGCCCGCTGACATGCCAAGTGTTCCCAGGGGACTGGCTGAGCATCGCCTAAGAGTCGACTCATCTGCAAAACCAGTCAAAGAGCATCTTCGGCGGTCCGCCGTCCAGAAGAGAAAAGCCATTGGTGAGGAAGTGGCTCGACTGTTGGCGGCAGGATTTATCCGAGAGATATACCACTCCGAGTGGCTCGCTAATGTCGTCATGGTTCCTAAGAAGGACAAGTCGCTCCGAATGTGCATTGATTTCAAGCACGTCAACCGGGCCTGCCCGAAAGATCATTTTCCTCTCCCTCGCATAGATCAAATTGTTGACTCGACCGCGGGATGCGAGAGATTATCTTTTCTAGATGCCTATTCCGGGTACCACCAGATCCGTCTGTACGGACCCGACGAGGTAAAAACAGCTTTCATCACTCCATTCGGGTGCTTCTGCTATATCACCATGCCGTTCGGCCTCAAGAATGCTGGAGCCACATTTATGCGAATGATTCAGAAGTGTCTACTCACTCAAATCAGTCGGAATGTGGAAGCATATATGGATGATATCGTTGTCAAGTCACGAAAAGGTTCCGACCTGCTCGCTGATCTCACCGAAACATTTGCCAACCTCAGAAGGTATGATATCAAGCTCAATCCATCAAAGTGCACATTTGGAGTTCCTGGTGGCAAGTTACTCGGTTTTCTCGTTTCCGAACGGGGAATCGACGCTAATCCAGAGAAGATCGGCACTATTCTCCGAATGAAACGCCCTGTGCGAGTGCACTATGTCCAGAAGCTTACTGGATGCTTGGCCGCATTAAGTCGATTCATCTCACGACTCGGTGAAAAGGCATTGCCTCTTTACCGACTGATGAAGAAGGCAGACAAGTTCGAGTGGACTCCAGAAGCTGATGCAGCGTTTGCCGAGCTAAAAGCTCTGCTCTCCACCCAGCCGGTGCTTGCTGCTCCAATCAGCAAAGAGCCTCTGTTGCTCTATATCGCAGCCACAGGACAAGTCGTCAGTATTGTGCTTACGGTCGAGCGGGAAGAAGAAGGAAAAGCTCTCAAAGTTCAGCGCCCAGTGTATTATTTGTCTGAAGTCTTGACTCCATCCAAGCAGAGATATCCTCATTATCAGAAGCTTGTGTATGGAATATACATGACCACAAAGAAGGTTGCTCATTACTTCTCTGATCATTCCATCACAGTCGTCAGCGACGCTCCACTATCAGAGATTTTGCACAACAGAGATGCAACTGGTCGAGTGGCCAAATGGGCGATTGAACTTCTTCCCCTTGATATCAAGTTTGAGGCAAAGAAAGCCATTAAGTCCCAGGCAATAGCAGATTTCCTCGCCGAGTGGATTGAACAGCAGCAGCCGACTGAAGTTCACTCGGAGCATTGGACCATGTTCTTTGATGGCTCTAAGATGTTGAATGGTTCCGGTGCTGGGGTTGTCCTGGTTTCCCTAGAGGAGATAAGCTCAGATATGTGCTCCAGATTCACTTTGATTCCTCCAACAATGAGGCAGAATATGAGGCCCTCTTATACGGATTGCGCATGGCCATTTCACTCGGCGTCCGTCGCCTGATGGTCTATGGCGACTCGGATTTAGTGGTCAACCAAGTGATGAAGGAGTGGGACGTGAGAAGCCCAGCCATGACTGGATACTGTAGTGCAGTGAGGAAGCTGGAAAAGAAGTTCGAGGGGTTGGAGCTCCATCATATACCCCGACTGAAAAATCAAGCAGCTGATGATCTAGCAAAGATAGGTTCCAAGAGAGAAGCCATTCCGAGTGGTGTGTTCTTGGAGCATATACACACTCCGTCAGTCAAAGAAGATCCTTTCACCGAAGAAGCTCCACAGCCCAAGAGTGCCACAGATCCGACTGAGGTTGAAGTCCCAGCGGTGGTCGACTTGATCATGGAGGTCTTGGTGGTCATCCCCGACTGGACAGTTCCATATATCGCGTATATCCTGAGAAAAGAGCTTCCGGAGGATGAGGAAGAGGCTCGACAGATCGTCCGTCGATCTAAGGCCTTTACCGTAATCAAAGGACAATTATACAGAGAAAGCGCGACTGGAGTTGGTCAGAAGTGCATAACACCAGAAGAAGGTCGACTCATCCTCAATGATATCCACTCGGGGACCTGTGGTCATCATGCGTCCTCTCGGACCATCGTGGCCAAAGCATACCGAGCCGGATTTTACTGGCCAAAGGCGAATGAGATGGCAAAGGAGATAGTGAATAAGTGCGAGGGATGTCAGTTTTACTCGAATATGTCGCATAAGCCTGCATCAGCCCTGAAGACCATTCCACTCGTCTGGCCTTTCGCAGTATGGGGGTTGGACATGGTCGGTCCTTTGAGAACAGGGCGAAGCGGCTTCACGCATGTACTGGTGGCAGTCGACAAGTTCACCAAGTGGATCGAGGCTAAACCAATCAAGAACCTTGACACCGGTACTGCTGTTAGCTTCATCAGGGAACTAATATTCAGATATGGAGTCCCGCACAGCATCATTACGGATAATGGATCGAACTTTGACTCGGAGGAATTCAGAGATTTCTGTAACTCTCAAGGCACACGGGTCGACTACGCTTTAGTCGCCCATCCGCAGTCGAATGGACAAGCAGAGCGAGCCAATGGCCTGATTCTCAAGGGATTAAAACCCCGACTGATGCGTGATCTCAAGCATGCAGCTGGAGCTTGGGTCGACGAACTTCCCTTAGTGCTTTGGGGACTGCGGACCACACCTAATCGGTCGACCGGAAGAACTCCATTCTTCTTGGTCTACGGAGCTGAAGCAGTCTTGTCGAGTGATCTTCTCCACAATGCTCCTCGAGTTGAAATCTACAACGAAGCAGAAGCTGAACAAGCGCGGCAGGACGCAGTCGACCTTTTAGAGGAAGAAAGGGAGATGGCTCTGATCCGGTCGACCATCTACCAACAAGATTTGCGTCGTTTCCACGCCAGAAATGTGAGAGGTCGAGCCTTCCAGGAAGGAGATTTGGTTCTCCGAGTGGATCAGCACAAACCACACAAGCTTGCTCCTTCTTGGGAAGGTCCCTTCATCGTCACCAAGGTTCTCCACAACGGGGCGTACCGTCTTTACAACGTCGAGCATAATATCGACGAGCCCCGAGCTTGGAACGTGGAACTACTCCGCCCATTTTACACTTAAGTTTTATCACTCGGATGAGTTGCAATAAAGTACTTCTGTAGTTCATGGACCTCAAAATAATAGTGTCATAGTTCCTCCATAATTTTTGTCACTTTTTATTTTTGTCCAATAAAATTCCCCCTCAGTGGGTGACTTAGCCGCGAATCCGTTTCGCCTAAGTTTGTAAAAATCCTACCGAGTGGTGAGCCAGACTCCCACTCAGAGGCCTAGCTGCGAATCCGTTTCACCTAAGTTATCGAAATCCTACCGAGTGGTAAGCCAGACTTCCACTCGGAGGCTTAGCTGCAGCCCTGTGCTCGCCTAAGTTTGTAAAAAATCCTACCGAGTGAAGAGCAAACCTCTCACTCGGGGGCTTAGCTGCAGTCCAAGCACTCGCCTAAGTTATAAAAATCCTACCGAGTGAAGAGCAAACCTCTCACTCGGGGGCTTAGCTGCAGTCCAAGCACTCGCCTAAGTTATAAAAATCCTATCGAGTGAAGAGCAAACCTCTCACTCGGGGGCTTAGCTACAGTCCAAGAACTCGCCTAAGTTATCGAAATCCTACCGAGTAAAGAGCAAGCCTCTCACTCGAAGGCTTAGCTATGGCCCAGT
>NC_057809.1:475222702-475223461 GCF_018294505.1 Triticum aestivum | reverse complement strand
CACTCGGGGGCTTAGCTGCAGTCCAAGCACTCGCCTAAGTTATAAAAATCCTACCGAGTGAAGAGCAAACCTCTCACTCGGGGGCTTAGCTGCAGTCCAAGCACTCGCCTAAGTTATAAAAATCCTACCGAGTGAAGAGCAAACCTCTCACTCGGGGGCTTAGCTGCAGTCCAAGCACTCGCCTAAGTTATAAAAATCCTACCGAGTGAAGAGCAAACCTCTCACTCGGGAGGCTTAGCTGCAGCCCAGTGCTCGCCTAAGATATAAAAATCCTACCGAGTGAAGAGCAAACCTCTCACTCGGAGGCTTAGCTGCAGCCCAGTGCTCGCCTAAGATATAAAAATCCTACCGAGTGAAGAGCAAACCTCTCACTCGGAGGCTTAGCTGCAGCCCAGTGCTCGCCTAAGTTATAAAAATCCTACCGAGTGGTAAGACGGACTTCCACTCGGAGGCTTAGCTGCAGCCCAGTGCTCGCCTAAGTGGACTAAAGAATAAGTCGATTGCAGTAAAGGCACCTTGCTTTGAACCTGCAAAAGACATTTCGAGCCAAAAGCAATCGTATTCAAGCACCAAATTCAAGTTTGAATCGATATCTAAAGGAACCGAAAGTGCTCAGGCGTTAAGCCCGTTAAGGTTTATCGGTTACAATTCCACTCGGCATACCGAGGCAAATTTAAAGCGTCGAGCTAGAAGAAGTTTTTTACCCCTCCTGTGGAGGGCTGGAAGGTGCAACAAACTCATCAAGGTCAATTCCGTCGG
>NC_057809.1:475210972-475222692 GCF_018294505.1 Triticum aestivum | reverse complement strand
AAGTTATAAAAATCCTACCGAGTAAAGAGCAAACCTCTCACTCGGGGGCTTAGCTGCAGTCCAAGCACTCGCCTAAGTTATAAAAATCCTATCGAGTGAAGAGCAAACCTCTCACTCGGGGGCTTAGCTGCAGTCCAAGAACTCGCCTAAGTTATCGAAATCCTACCGAGTGAAGAGTAAACCTCTCACTCGGAGGCTTAGCTGCAGCCCAGTGCTCACCTAAGTTATAAAAATCCTACCGAGTGGTAAGCCGGACTTCCACTCGGAGGCTTAGCCGCAGCCCAGTGCTCGCCTAAGTGGACTAAAGAATAAGTCGATTGCAGTAAAGGCGCCTTGCTTTGAACCTGCAAAAGACATTTCGAGCCAAAAGCAATCGTATTCAAGCACCAAATTCAAGTTTGAACCGATATCTAAAGGAACCGAAAGTGCTCAGGTGTTAAGCCCATTAAGGTTTATCGGTTACAATTCCACTCGGCATACCGAGGCAAATTTAAAGCGTCGAGCTAGAAGAAGTTTTTTACCCCTCCTGTGGAGGGCTGGAAGGTGCAACAAACTCATCAAGGTCAACTCCATCGGCGATCCGAGTGGCAGCCGCAAGGAAAGTTTCCATAAAGGACCTGAAGTCATGTTTCTTGGTGTTGGCCACCCGGAGGGCCGCCAGCTTCTCTTCTCGCGCATTTTTGCAGTGGACTCGGGCCAGAAACAGAGCAACATCTGCACCGCACCGAGCCGAGGACTTCTTCCATTCCTGCACTCGACCAGGGATCGTGTTCAAGCGAGCCATCAGCGACTCAAGGTCATTCTGAAGTGTCTCCCCAGGCCAGAGCGTCGAGTCGACGCGAGATGTGGCGGCCTTCAGCCTTGCGAGATAGTCCACGACAGCTGCAACACGAGACTCCAGTCGGAAAACATCCATGGCAACTTCGTCGTTCACCGGAGAATTGACGGGGTCGAGGTTTGGCTCCAGCCGGCTAGTTTCTTCTTCAAAGTTTTGGCAAAATTCTGCAAGGACGATCACTGAGTCAAGGGGATGGTCGAATGGAAAAACCACGATTGGAAATGTTTGCCGAGCATAGAGGTTTACCTTCAAGCATAAGAAACAGCTTCTTGGCAAGACCACTCAGGAAGGCCTCCAGATCATTTTTCTTCCCAGTCAACTTACTGACTTGGTCGGTCAGGGCAGCTTTATCAGTTTTCAGTCGACTGACCTCCTTGTTGGCGATCCCAAGTGCAGCTTTCAGATTGGTATTGTCTTGTTCAAGCTTGGTGACTGAAGCTAACTTCTCGTCAGCAAGCTTGATCTTCTCAGCTAGTTCGAGGTCTTTCTTCTGTTGGGCCTCCCTTACCTTACCTGCAAGTTACAACAAGATCAGATTTTGAAACAAGCAAGGGGAAAAGCAGTCGTCAGGGTCTCACCAAACATACCTTCGGTCTCCTCCTTTGCCTTCGTCAGCTTCTCCTGAACCAGCTTCAAGCTCAGCTCAAGTTGAGTGTGCTTGTTTTCCAGCTCAGAGTAGCGAGCCACAAGATCACAGGAGTTCTGCGAAGAACCAATCGACTAAATGTCAAATATAATTCACTTCCGAGTGAAAAAGGAAAAATCACACGTTTCTAAGACTACAGCCGAATACAAGCATTCGACCGTAGTCTCGGGGACTACACCCAGTGGGTGCACTCAGCGTGCCCCCACTAATCCTGTTGAAGATAAAGTCGACCAGTCGACCTCAAAAAAAAGGGATGTATTCTTTAAGACTGTAATCGACTGCAAGCAGTCGACCACAGTCTCGGGGACTACACCCAGTGGGTGCACTCAGCGTGCCCCCACCGGTTTGTGAAATCCAGTCGACATAGTCAACTGACAGAAAGATCGACATCATAAAGCCTAAGGCCGACTGCCAGCAGTCGACCTTAGCCTTGGAGACTACACCCAGTGGGTGCACTCAGCGTTCCCCCACTAATCCTATTAAAGACAGAGTCGACCAGTCGACCGGATTGCGAAATCCAGTCGACTTGGTCGAATGACAGAAAGACTGAAATTATAAAGCCTAAGGCCGACTGCCAGCAGTCGACCTTAGCCTTGGGGACTACACCCAGCGGGTGCACTCAGCGTGCCCCCGCTAACACAGAGTTTAATCGACACACCCAGTGGGTGACTACTATAAATTCTGGAAAGGAAAAGTTTTTGGTAGCATATCCTAACAGAACAAACGGTGGTCGACTGACCTGAACATTGCTTTGGAGGGCAGAACTGGCGTCATAAGCTGCCTGGCTCGCATCCCGGATGGTCTTCAACTGCTCCATCATGATTCCTGCCTGGCGTATCGCCTCCTTCGCCGCGCCAGCTTGGTCCTCTGGGATGTGGTGCGTCGTGAAGAGGGAGGGCTGCTGAGCACTCGTCAGTGGATTTGCGAAGGACACCGTGTGTCGAGTGGTGTTCTCCTCCTCTGCAATCAGAATCTCAGGCGCCGTCACATCCTGGGGCACCCTGCTGGCGGACGCTTTCCTACTCCTTCTGCGCTTCAGCGGTTCCTCATCCTCCTCATCATCAGGGAGATTGATAACAGCATTGGGTGGAGCTACAGAGAAGAATCAGGATCAGAGATCGTGAGTCAGTCGACTAAAAACGGCGTTAAGAATATAGTACCTGGTTTTGAAGTTGCTACGTCCTCCATCTCATGGTCATCAGCCCGGGCTGAGGTCTCAGAAGTAGCAGCACTGCAACTCCAAAGAATCAGTCGACTAACTTCAGCGTCAACCAGAGACAAAGTTCACACAAAATAAGAAGACTTAAGCAGCACGATTACCCTGATATGGTGGGGATGGACACCTTCATCTTCGGCAGGAGCTTGGTCGGCTTTGACGGAGCTGCCCTAGGCTGCTTCGGCGCCTTTTCAGTCGGCGCCGGAGAGGTAGTCCGAGGGCGCTTGGTCGACTGGGCAGCGGTCGCAACTCCCTTGCCATGTTCAGTCGAAGGGTCGTGGACAAGCTTCGACCGCCTTTCTGAGCGCGGTGGTACGACCTCCTCCTCCTCTTCTTCCTCGTCTTCAGCATCATCTTCTTCACCGTCATCGTCGTCATCGTCATCATCATCCTCAGCAACGTCCGAGTCCCATTCCTCCTCCTCCTGGCTCTCGCCCCCACTCGCCTCACCCTCCTCAGTCGGGGCTTGTGCTCCATTGGGCATCGAGTACAGCTCGGTGAGGGCCTGGTAGACATCAAGACAAGGATCAATCGACCAATTGGCAGAACAAACAGAAATGAATAGGACAAGAACACAGTGGAGAGCAGAGCAGGCATACCTTGTTTGGATCACTGTTGTGGTCGAGTGGAGGAATCCTTCTGGCTCCGCATGGGTTATCCTTATTTCCGGTAACGGCGGCCATCCATCTTTCCAGAGTGACATTGTCGACTGCTTCTGGATGGACTCGAGTCTCGTCTTCAGTCCCACAGTACAACCACATGCAGTGGCTCCGAAACTGAAGGGGCTGGATTTGACGCCTAAGGAAAACCTCCAGGAGATCCATGCCCGTCACTCCCTCCCGAACCAACTGCACCACGCGCTCCATCAACATCTTCACATCAGCTTTCTCCTCTGGAATCAACTTCAGAGAGGAGGGCTTGTTCACTCGGTCCATGGTAAACTGAGGGAGTCCACTCGACTGCCCCGGCGTCGACTGGTCCTGGCAGTAGAACCAGGTCGACTGCCAGCCTCTGACTGACTCGGGAAAAGTCATGGCTGGGAAGGTGCTCTTATTCCTCACCTGTATCCCCAGGCCCCCACACATTTGGACGACTCGGGTTCTTTCGTCGCCTGGGCTCGCCTTCTTCACGGTCTGAGAGCGACACGTGAATATATGCTTGAACAAGCCCCAGTGCGGTCGACAGCCCAGGAAACCCTCACACATGGACACGAACGCGGCAAGATAGGCGATAGAATTTGGGGTAAAGTGGTGGAGCTGCGCTCCAAAGAAGTTCAAGAAGCCACGGAAGAAAATACTCGGCGGCAAAGAAAATCCACGATCAACATGGGTGGCCAAGAGCACGCACTCACCCTCTTCTGGCTGGGGCTGCCACTCCTTCCCCGGAAGCCTCGCAGCTCCATGGGGGATCAAGCCCTCGTTGGCCATGTCGAGGAGATCTTTCTCTGTGATGGTCGACTGGATCCAGTCTCCTTGGACCCAGCCCTTCGGCAGATGGGATCTGGACGAAGACCCGCCACGGCTGGTAGATCTCCCCTTCGCCTTCTCCGACGCCGACGCCTTCTTCGCGCGTTCCAGCGCCGCCGTCTTCTCCTTGGCCATGGTTGCCGGCGAGACGCGCGAGGGGAAGTTGTGCGGGGGCGAGAGCGAGCGCGCTGGATGGGGACGAAGGGAGCAGAGAGAGAGAGAATGCTGAGGCACAGTACAAAAAATCCTCGCCGGGCGCATTTATAAGGTCCCTTCCGAGTGGATGACAGGTGGGCCCGGTCAATCTAATCATATCCAGGAACAGTTATGCAGACGGGATACGTGGCGAAGAAGGCGGCGCGGAGATCGAGGCGTCTATGTCCCGTCCCATCCGATCGCCGCGGTCCGCTCCGCTTCGCGCGCGTCCCCAAATTTCGCATCCCGCGGAATCCGCGAACGGCAGATCGGTCTATCAGGCGCGGGGTTTCCCGCGATCCGTCGCTCGGAGATCGTCGAAGCCCGAAAGATCACTCGACGAAAGAAGAGAATGGATCGAGTCGACTGAAGACAAGTTGCTCACTATCGACGAAGAGATTCTTTGGTCCAGAACAACGCACAAACAGTGTGCAAAGGTTAATCGGAAACAACATCAACTCCTTCCTCACTCGAAGCCTCAATCCATTCGGGGGCTAATGATGGGGTCATGTACCTAGGGTAGGGTCACGGACCTGATCTAAGTACCTTGCCCAAGGACACCCTTAGAAGAGATCACCTTCCAGTCGACCAACGAGGGACTCACTCGACTGACTTGAAGGACTCGACCACGAAGACTCACTCGACCACCAGAAGGTCAAAAGGCACTCTACACTGCAACGGCCTGTAATTAAGTAGACTTTATGATAGTAAAGACACTTTATGTGGGGCGTTACCAGTAACGCCCCAGACTTAACTCGCCTTAAACCCTCTCCTACGTGGGCTGGCTGGGGTCCTGGCGCACTCTATATAAGCCACCCCCCTCCACAGGTAGAGGGGTTCGGCACCTTGTAACTCATATACGCATAATCCACTCGACCGCCTCCGGGATCCGAGACGTAGGGCTTTTACTTCTTCCGAGAAGGGCCTGAACTCGTACATCCCTGGTGTTTACAACCTCTCCATAGCTAGGACCTTGCCTCTCCATACTTACCCCCCACTCTACTGTCAGGCTTAGAACCACGACAGTTGGCGCCCACCTTGGGGCAGGTGTTTTAGCAATTTTGTGGAGAAGTTGTGATTCTTCCGAGTACTTCCATGATGGTGGCTGCTGGAGTTTTGGTCGAGGGTCGAGAGATCCGTCTCGGTGCTCTCACCTTCATCGCCGACGACTCCGCCTGGCTCCAGGAGGCTCCACTCGACGTTGATGCACTCCCCGTCCGCGGTGCGACGCATTTTCGCGCATGTGTCCGCGGCGTTCTGCTGCGGCAACCGTCGACCCCGTATCGGTCGACTCCTCCATCGTCCACCCTCCCGATCTCCCGCCAGCGCAAGCGCTCGGGCCGGTCGAGGCTTCAGCGGTGGGTGAGGCACGCGGTGGCTCGCCAGACGGCCACCTCTCATGTTGCGGCAATCGAGCCCAACGAATCTCTCTACGGCCTGTTCGATCTGTCGACTGGCTCCGTGGAGACTGTATCCGAGTGCGATAGCAGTGACCCTGCAGCGGAAATCCTGATGGTCGACGGGCCCCGCAGTCCCCCTGGCTTCGCCCGTGATGGTGGAGCAGGCGACGGAGGCGACCCCGCACGAGACCACGAAGAGTACCAGCCCGAGCCACTCGACTCTCTGCAAAGAGAGGAACTTCGCCGCAGGAACGTGGATGCCCTGCGTACGCCCATCGCAGGAGAAACCCCCGAGGCTCGCGCCTTGGAGGAGGCACGTTTGGCCAATTTGGCCGAACGCACTCGACTGGAGAATCTTCAGCGAGCACTCGACGAGCGTGCGCGGCAACGAGTTCCCGACACCAATCGACGTCAACTCTTCCCGCCGACTCAGGTATATCGAACCCCAATCCAGAATTTAGCAGCTGCGACCCGTATAGCAGAGTCTATCCAGCCTTCTCAGTCGGAAGCTGGCAGAGGCTTGATGCAGATCAGGGATCTGCTCCGGGCAGCAGGAGATCAGAATTCAGCCGTGTCGCAGTCGCGCAACAGAATTCACAGTCGATCCGTCGCTGCGAATACGGTTCAGTCGGCTCACAGCCCCAGATCGCCTCCGCGGCGTGAAGGGCGCGAGAATCGGCGAGACCAATATGGTGACCGACTCGACCGAGATGATAGGCGTTGAGTGCCACATTCCCCTCCGAGGGGTGGGTCTTACGCTCCTCGGCAGCAAGATGACAGGCGTCAGTTCAGTACAGGGCGAAGGGTTCCAGTCGACCCCAGAGAACCAGGCTTTGATGCGCGATCCATTATCGTGCAAGGTTTGGTCGACCGGAACAGAGCCCATCAAGGTGGACTCGACAGAGATGCGCCCACAAGCAGTCGAGTGCATGTTTCTGGTCCTGAATGTTTCAGCAGAGCTATCAAAGCCGCAGTTATCCCCCCAATTTCAGGTTGGCAATAGGAGTCAGCAAGTTCACTGGTGAGTCCAAGCCTGAAACTTGGCTTGAGGACTACCGAGTGGCGGTTCAGATTGGTGGTGGGAACGATGAGGTGGCCATGAAGCATTTGCCCCTCATGCTGGAAGATTCTGCCAGGGCATGGTTGACTCAATTACCTCCTAGCAGCATTTACACTTGGGAAGATCTGTCCCGAGTGTTCATCAGAACGTTTGAAGGAACTTGCAAGCGACCAGCTGGACTGACAGAGTTGCAAGTCTGCGTGCAGAAGACCAATGAGACTCTCAGAGAGTATATTCAGAGATGGATCACTTTGCACCACACTGTGGAGAATGTGTCTGATCATCAGGCAGTCTGCGCCTTCAAAGATGGCATCAAGAACAGAGAACTAAGTTTGAAGTTTGGTCGAACCGGTGACATGACCTTGAGTCGGATGATGGAGATTTCTACCAAGTATGCCAACGGCGAAGAACAAGACCGACTCCGAAGCGGCAAGCACAAGCCGAGTCAGTCGGAAAAAGGAAACACCAGTCGGAAACAGAAGCGGAAGGCTGAACCGGCAGCTCCTGGAGAGGCTCTGGCCGTGACTCAAGGAAAGTTTAAAGGGAAACCAAAAGGATCCTGGAACCCTAAGAAGGTGAAGGATAAAGAAGGGAACGACGTGATGGATATGCCGTGTCACATCCACACGAAGAAAGACGAAGAGGGGAATATCATCTACCCGAAGCACACCACTCGCCAATGTCGACTCCTGATCCAGCAGTTTCAGGGAAAACAGTCTAAGGACAAGGAGAAGGAGTCGGACAAGGCCGAAGACAAGGAGGACAGTGAGGGAGGATATCCGCATATCAATTCCACTTTGATGATCTTTGCAGATGTGGAAAGCAAGAGTCGATTGAAAGTCATCAACCGAGAAGTGAACATGGTTGCCCCAGCAAAAGCAAATTGTCTGAAATGGTCCCAAATACCCATCACATTCGACCAATCTGATCACCCGACTCATATTGCCACCCCTGGGAGGCAAGCTTTGGTGGTCGATCCAGTTGTCGAAGGCACTCGATTGACAAAAGTGCTGATGGACGGTGGAAGCGGGCTGAATTTGTTGTATGCCGACACATTGAAAGGAATGGGCATTCCGATGTCCCGACTGAGCACCAGTAACATGAGCTTTCATGGAGTTATACCAGGGAAGAAAGCCGAGTCACTCGGCCAAATAGCTCTGGACGTGGTGTTTGGTGATTCGAAACATTTTCACAAAGAAAAGTTGACGTTTGAGGTCGTGGATTTTCAGAGTGCATATCATGCCATTTTGGGGAGACCAGCTTACGCACGGTTCATGGCTCGACCATGTTACGTGTACCTCAAATTGAAGATGCCCGGCCCCAAAGGAGTGATCACTGTCACCGGTGATCGGAAAAAGGCAGAAGAGTGCTTTCAGAAGGGCTCAAAGATTGCCGATTCCCAGGTGACAGCGGTCGAGTTCGAGGAATACAAGCAAAACGCAGATCCGAGTGACTTGCTGCGATCCAAGAAACCCGCCACAGAGTCTGCATTTCAGTCGTCCGGTGAGACGAAGCCTGTTCACATTCACCCGACCGACCCCGATGCCGCTCCGACCCGCATCTCCACAACACTCGACCCAAAATAGGAAGAAGCGCTCATCCAGTTCCTCCGTGAGAACTGGGACATTTTTGCATGGAAGCCCGCTGACATGCCAGGTGTTCCCAGGGGACTGGCTGAGCATCGCCTAAGAGTCGACTCATCTGCAAAACCAGTCAAAGAGCATCTTCGGCGGTCCGCCGTCCAGAAGAGAAAAGCCATTGGTGAGGAAGTGGCTCGACTGTTGGCGGCAGGATTTATCCGAGAGATATACCACTCCGAGTGGCTCGCTAATGTCGTCATGGTTCCTAAGAAGGACAAGTCGCTCCGAATGTGCATTGATTTCAAGCACATCAACCGGGCCTGCCCGAAAGATCATTTTCCTCTCCCTCGCATAGATCAAATTGTTGACTCGACCGCGGGATGCGAGAGATTATCTTTTCTAGATGCCTATTCCGGGTACCACCAGATCCGTCTGTACGGACCCGATGAGGTAAAAACAGCTTTCATCACTCCATTCGGGTGCTTCTGCTATATCACCATGCCGTTCCGCCTCAAGAATGCCGGAGCCACATTTATGCGAATGATTCAGAAGTGTCTACTCACTCAAATGAGTCGAAATGTGGAAGCATATATGGATGATATCGTTGTCAAGTCACGAAAAGGTTCCGACCTGCTCGCTGATCTCGCCGAAACATTTGCCAACCTTAGAAGGTATGATATCAAGCTCAATCCATCAAAGTGCACATTTGGAGTTCCTGGTGGCAAGTTACTCGGTTTTCTCGTTTCCGAACGGGGAATCGACGCTAATCCAGAGAAGATCGGCACTATTCTCCGAATGAAATGCCCTGTGCGAGTGCACGATGTCCAGAAGCTTACTGGATGCTTGGCCGCATTAAGTCGATTCATCTCACGACTCGGTGAAAAGGCATTGCCTCTTTACCGACTGATGAAGAAGGCAGACAAGTTCGAGTGGACTCCAGAAGCTGATGCAGCGTTTGCCGAGCTAAAAGCTCTGCTCTCCACCCAGCCGGTGCTTGCTGCTCCAATCAGCAAAGAGCCTCTGCTGCTCTATATCGTAGCCACAGGACAAGTCGTCAGTACTGTGCTTACGGTCGAGCGGGAAGAAGAAGGAAAAGCTCTCAAAGTTCAGCGCCCAGTGTATTATTTGTCTGAAGTCTTGACTCCATCCAAGCAGAGATATCCTCATTATCAGAAGCTTGTGTATGGAATATACATGACCACAAAGAAGGTTGCTCATTACTTCTCTGATCATTCCATCACAGTCGTCAGCGACGCTCCACTATCAGAGATTTTGCACAACAGAGATGCAACTGGTCGAGTGGCCAAATGGGCGATTGAACTTCTTCCCCTTGATATCAAGTTTGAGGCAAAGAAAGCCATTAAGTCCCAGGCAATAGCAGATTTCCTCGCCGAGTGGATTGAACAGCAGCAGCCGACTGAAGTTCACTCAGAGCATTGGACCATGTTCTTTGATGGCTCTAAGATGTTGAATGGTTCCGGTGCTGCGGTTGTCCTGGTTTCCCCCAGAGGAGATAAGCTCAGATATGTGCTCCAGATTCACTTTGATTCCTCCAACAATGAGGCAGAATATGAGGCCCTCTTATACGGATTGCGCATGGCCATTTCACTCGGCGTCCGTCACCTGATGGTCTATGGCGACTCGGATTTAGGGGTCAACCAAGTGATGAAGGAGTGGGACGTGAGAAGCCCAGCCATGACTGGATACTGCAGTGCAGTGAGGAAGCTGGAAAAGAAGTTCGAGGGGTTGGAGCTCCATCATATACCCCGACTGAAAAATCAAGCAGCTGATGATCTAGCAAAGATAGGTTCCAAGAGAGAAGCCATTCCGAGTGGTGTGTTCTTGGAGCATATACACACTCCGTCAGTCAAAGAAGATCCTTTCACCGAAAAAGCTCCACAGCCCAAGAGTGCCACAGATCCGACCGAGGTTGAAGTCCCAGCGGTGGTCGACTTGATCATGGAGGTCTTGGTGGTCATCCCCGACTGGATAGTTCTATATATCACGTATATCCTGAGAAAAGAGCTTCAGGAGGATGAGGAAGAGGCTCGACAGATCGTCTGTCGATCTAAGGCCTTTACCGTAATCAAAGGACAATTATACAGAGAAAGCGCGACTGGAGTTGGTCAGAAGTGCATAACACCAGAAGAAGGTCGACTCATCCTCAATGATATCCACTCGGGGACCTGTGGTCATCATGCATCCTCTCGGACCATCGTGGCCAAAGCATACCGAGCCGGATTTTACTGGCCAAAGGCGAATGAGATGGCAAAGGAGATAGTGAATAAGTGCGAGGGATGTCAGTTTTACTCGAATATGTCGCATAAGCCTGCATCAGCCCTGAAGACCATTCCACTCATCTGGCCTTTCGCAGTATGGGGGTTGGACATGGTCGGTCCTTTGAGAACAAGGCGAAGCGGCTTCACGCATGTACTGGTGGCAGTCGACAAGTTCACCAAGTGGATCGAGGCTAAACCAATCAAGAACCTTGACACCGGTACTGCTGTTAGCTTCATCAGGGAACTAATATTAAGATATGGAGTCCCACACAGCATCATTACGGATAATGGATCGAACTTTGACTCGGAGGAATTCAGAGATTTCTGTAACTCTCAAGGCACACGGGTCGACTACGCTTCAGTCGCCCATCCGCAGTCGAATGGACAAGCAGAGCGAGCCAATGGCCTGATTCTCAAGGGATTAAAACCCCGACTGATGCGTGATCTCAAGCATGCAGCTGGAGCTTGGGTCGACGAACTTCCCTCAGTGCTTTGGGGACTGCGGACCACACCTAATCGGTCGACTGGAAGAACTCCATTCTTCTTGGTCTACGGAGCTGAAGCAGTCTTGTCGAGTGATCTTCTCCACAATGCTCCTCGAGTTGAAATCTACAACGAAGCAGAAGCTGAACAAGCGCGGCAGGATGCAGTCGACCTTTTAGAGGAAGAAAGGGAGATGGCTCTGATCCGGTCGACCATCTACCAACAAGATTTGCGTCGTTTCCACGCCAGAAATGTGAGAGGTCGAGCCTTCCAGGAAGGAGATTTGGTTCTCCGAGTGGATCAGCACAAACCACACAAGCTTGCTCCTTCTTGGGAAGGTCCCTTCATCGTCACCAAGGTTCTCCACAACGGGGCGTACCGTCTTTACAACGTCGAGCATAATATCGACGAGCCCCGAGCTTGGAACGCGGAACTACTCCGCCCATTTTACACTTAAGTTTTATCACTCGGATGAGTTGCAATAAAGTACTTCTGTAGTTCATGGACCTCAAAATAATAGTGTCATAGTTCCTCCATAATTTTTGTCACTTTTTATT